>NW_020664417.1:90050931-90079968 GCF_002925995.2 Terrapene triunguis | reverse complement strand
GCATGTGAAGGTCCCAAGGATATTGAAAGGTGTGTATGCGGGTTGTTGATCAGCGTAGTGGACACGTCTGCAGGTTTTGCATCTGTTGTTTTGGCAGGGTCTGGTGCTGCTTTGAGTTGGTGTGTCCTGGTCTGTGGGGAACTTGCTTCTGATGATGAGCTTGGAGAGGTTGGGGAGTTGTTTGAAGGCCAGAAGAGGTGGTTCAGGAAAGGTTTATTTCAGGATAGGGTCCCCATTGAGTATGGCTTGTAGTTAAAACAAAGATCAGAAGCACTGGAAAGTAAAACGGGAGACTAAGGAGTAAGCAAATTTCTAAAATGAAGCACGTTTGGAACCAATTTCTTAGAGCTTCGCTACGTAACAGATGGAAACTGGTTACGTATCACAGAGCAATCCTCGCTGAGCACCTGTTGAACTCCTCTGAGATCCTGAAGATTAAGATTCACTCTATCATAAAATCAATGTGAAAGGGCCTTTAGTTATATGACCCTGAGAATGAATGGAGTGTCACCATTGCCACAAAACTTGCTAGGTTCAATAAAAGCGCGTATTGGGCCCTTATCTTAAAACACAGCCACAGTTTACTGATCTGAAATCATCAATCAGCCTAATTGCATCTGATACTTATTAGACTATAACTGCTGTTTAGCCGTGGACAGCTGAACACACTAAACTTATCAGCTGGGTAATGGTTTTCAGTAAATGAATCACCTTCACAGAAGCATAAATGGTGCCAACAAACACACCCTCAGAATGTGTTAGGTAGCCTGGTGGCTTTGTTCAGTTTTTGAAGGCACAATACTATGGAGCAATAAAGATAGCTCCTGGACCATATACCACACTGCCTTACATCCTATGCAACCTGTTTGAAATCAGTGGAGTCTGATGGTGTAAATCCATGCAGATTTTGGTCCATGCAGCACAGCATGTTGTACAATTAAACCCCTTTCTCACTAGAATTGCACAAAGCAGAAAGGTTATTCCAAATGGTGCTGTCGTCACTTTCAACCCAAACTCACTCTCTCTTATAGTCACTGTCATATATATTCTAGGGAAGCATTTCCCAGCCCTTTCCTCCCTGGCACCCAAAATCCACTTGTGTGTTTTTGCCATAACCCCAGTCCCACAATCCTTTGCAGCCTCAGGGGACTGTGGGAATGTATGGCAAGAAAACATGGCTCGATCTTGTGGGCGTGCTAGGGACAAGAGATTTGTGGGGTGCTGGGAAATGATACAGGGTACTGCTGTGTGGGGAAGATTTCATTGTGCCCCAACAACCATCCCTCTTACGAGCCATTTCCAGCCCACTCCCCCTCTGTAAACTAGTCTTTAAATCATGATTTGAGGACTTCAGTAACTCAGCCAGAGGTTAGGGGTCTATTACAGGAGTGGGTGGGAAAGGTTCTGTGACCTGCAATGTGCAGGAGGTCAGACTAGATGATTATGATGGTCCCTTCTCGTGTTAAAGTCTATGAGGTGGAAAACCTAATTGTTCTGACCCCTCCTGCTCTGATAGGGGGATGCATTCAATAAGCCAATAGGCTTTTCTAATCTCTAATGTCCCTGAGCCTATCTGTCATTATTCCATGCATGGAACTCTCATGCAACCAATAGAAATTGTGCATATCTGTGGCTAGTTACAGTCCTATGATTCTGCTATGGCATGTAAGTAATTTTCATGACTAATAGAACAGGATATCACAGGCAAACAACAAGGAAAGAAGGAAGACAGAAATGGAGTGGATTGGGGGAGAGGGAGTAGAAAGGGTTGTCTTGAAGGGGTTAGCTCCTAAAATAAAAGAGGAGAGCACAGGATGGAGCAAAAACCTGTGCTCCATGCCGGCCTTGTGAAATGGTAACAGGGCTCTTTAGAGACTCTGGTATTAGGGAAGGGCGAGATGTTCTTTGTAAATGGCCACATAAACTGTGCGTGTCTGAGGAGAAATAGCTGGAAACAGCACACATGCCTGTTTGTGCTGCTAATGCTCAGGGGGGAATTGTTGAAGAACAGTTCATCCATGTAAAAATATGACCCACGCTAGGCTGCCAGTGCTAGTTAGGTCTGAGGCGACCGGTTGTGTAAGTGCAGGTCATGCAAATGATAGGTGCCTGGGGGCGGCTTTCAGTTATGCACACAATTTTTCCATAATTTATAAAACTTATGGAGAGCAGGATACATGCAAATTGCTCATTGGGGTCCCAGTTACTCCTTCCTCTTTCAAATTCCTTTGCCTCCTTGTGGAAATGCCCCCGGTTTCACTTTATTTATTTTTCTGACTTGGAGTAATTCCATTCTCAGACAACAGGGTTAGATTGGAGAAGGACAAGCCCTTTTTGTTCTGAGGGTTTTATAGACATTAGTTCAGGGTAATAGATTTGTGGATTGTTTTTATTATATTTTTTTAAGGCCAAAGCTGGCAATTATGATCATCTGATCTGATCTCCTGTATAATACAGACCAAAGATTTCAAGTGATGGAAAATCCACCTTCTACTTCCATTTAATCAATTTCTCTGTATCACAGTCAATGGTAAGATTAAGAACCAATATTTTTCTTGCGCTAATCAAGAAAGCCCTCGCACAGCCAACATTTTAATAAGAATAAGGCAACATCAGTAAAAGAACTAACCCTCTTAAAGCAGTGCACTAGAAGTCAGGACTCTTGGGTTCTTTTCCCAGCTTACCTACTGGACTCACGTTATTTCAGCAGGTCATTTAACTTTTCTCCTTTGCTTTCTCCTCTATACAACAGATGTAGTCATATTTCATTGGCTTGATTAAATAATGCTTGTAAAGGGTTCTGAGATCCTTGGATGAAAGTTGCTCTATCTGTGCGAAGTACTGGAATTGTGGAAGCCCTTCACTGTAGCATTCACTGCTATGAGCAAGGTTCTGACTTGGTCATGAAACTAACAAGGACATTTGAGGATAAGGAACATTTAATGTTCACCTGTCCTGCAGGGGATTTCTTCCTCTGCTGGGGGAGTTGCATTAAATTCCAGGAGGGAAAAAGAGACTCCTTTTGTGCAGCATAATGGGAATGTTAAGGCTTCAGGAATGTAGGAGTTTCAGATGTGTGCTATACGTGTGGTCCCACTACGCACTATAGGCTCCAGTAAGGATAAAGAGAGCAAGCGAGTAAACTCAGAATGTTCGTGCTTTTGCTAAATCCAATCGCTAATGATATTGCAACCAAGTCTTTGGACCAAACCATACTCTCCTTTACAAGCTACTGAAGTCAATGGAGCTCTGGGGGTGTAGCTAAGAGCTGATTTTAGCTCTTTGCACGGCAGTCCTTTTCTCTCTTAAAAACAACTGTGAGGACACACCGCTTCCTTAAAAAGAGCAATCCACTAGCCCAGTCAAAGACCTGCTGTTTCATTCATTAGGTCCTGCTTTGAGCAGGGGGTTGGACTAGATGACCTCCTGAGGTCCCTTCCAACCCTGATATTCTATGATTCTATGATTACCACATATTCTATTTGGCTTGCAGTCATCTCCCGAGCCCATCCATGCCTGGGTGATCTAAGGCTGCTTGGGGAGCACTGAAGTATGTTCAGTTTCAGTGCAGCTCAGCACGTCACAGATGCATCCTCCAACTGGATGGAAATGAAGACGTCTGAACGCCTGTGCAATTCAAGGACAAGACATGAAACAACACTGCCATGTTTCATTAGTCGGTGTTAGAGATGTTAATAAATAAGATGCATCATGTTGACTCCTCACTCCAGGGTCTGCGAATGATGAGTTGTGTCAATGCCCGTTAGGCTCAGGGACCTATCGTGCTGTACAAACACTTAGGAAGACATGACCCCTGGCCCAAAGAGCTTATGATTTAATTGATGACGAGGTACATGGTTAGAGCTGGGCAAAAAAAGCAGTTTCAGGTCAACCAAAACCAGTCGTGACTTTGGGTCAAATGCAGTGAACAGTTTTCAGCCAAAAAAAGGGACGGGGGGGGGGGGGGGGGGGGGGGGGGAAGGAATTTCTAAGGAACGCTTCCCTTGACATTTTCTAAATGAGGCATTTCACCATTTTGTTTTGAAATGACATTTTGTACATAGAAACTTGGTTACATTTAACTTTCAAAAACTTGTAAAAATACACCCAAAAACGAAACACAACATTTGGTTTGGGGTTTGACCTGAGACAATGGTTTGTTTTGGTTTTTCATTTTGACCACTGAGCCAAAAAATCAATGAGCTGCCCAGCTCTGCACATGCAATGAATAGCAGTCTGGCTTGTGAGTGACAACAGGACGGAACAGCAGAGTGAGGATGAGGGTAAGAGTCATAAGAATGTGATTTCATAGGCTAGCTGTGTGCAGAGCCAAAGGGTGACCATTTAATATATGGAGATATACCTATCTCATAGAACTGGAAGGGACCTTGAAAGGTCATTGAGTCCCACCCCCTGCCTTCACTAGCAGGACCAAGTACTGATTTTTACCCCAGATCCCTAAGTGGCCCCCTCAAGGATTAAACTCCCTGGGTTTAGCAGGCCAATGCTCAAACCACTGAGCTATCCCTCCCCCCTTAATTGGTTCTTAATTAAGGTACATAACTATCAGTTATCCTATCCAAGCAATGTCTCCTGGCTCACTAGATAGCCATTATCATTGCTGCACATGTCAGAGAAGAAAGAAGTCCTTACTTTTCTTTAATCTGGGACTATAACTAGAGATGGGCCTTTAACAAACAATCCCTGAACCTCTGTAAGTTCCAAACATCTGATTTCAGTCCTGATCTTCACAGCTGCCACTGACCCTGCAATGAGTCAAAACAAAACCCTGGTCCAAATTCCACTGACTTTTGGCTAAACTGGGAACCAGATCCAAACTTTGCATTTTGGCTGTACCAGTAATAGAACTGATTGAATAATGGATTTTGCTGTTTAGAACTGAAAAATCAAGGGAAAAAACTTTCTGGTTTGATTTGAACCAACACAATTTTTGTTGTTGTTGTTGTATTAAAAGAATAATGATAGAATTGACAGAAACATTTCGAGTTGACTCAAAACATTTTTTCAGGTTTTTTTATGTGTTTTGAGTTGACTAACATTTTTTTCAAGTTTTTCATTTTGATTCAGCCATTTTGGGGGTTTTCTCTACCTTTCTTTTTTTTTTTTTTATTGAAAATTTGGCCAATCAATATGCTGTTTTGAATTGAAAACTTGAAATTAAACTTTTTGACTTTTTCCAAAATAAAACATTTCAAAACAAAAAAGTCAAAACCAAAATTTTTGACTGTCCAATTTTTTCTCAGTTGAAACTGTTTGTCGAATTTGACCTGAATGCAACAAATAGTTTTGGGCCTCAAAAAATGCATTTCTCTACAAAAAATCAATTTGTCAAAAAAATGTCATCCAGCTTTAATCTGTAACTGTAATGCTGTCATCCAATTCTGCCCTCAGCTGCCACTCCTCTCTATGGGAGTTGCATGTACATAGCTGAGGATGGAATCTGGCTCTTTCTGTTTTTGGCACCAACCAGCAACAGAAATGGCATTCAAAGTTAAAGGCTGACCCACTGCCCCTTAACTCATGGGTCTGTCCCTCCATTTTAGAAGTTGGATACGATCTTTCCCGGCAGTCAGAGGAGTGTTTTGGTTTATTGGCTTTTTTTGTACCTCTCCACACTCCCTTTGGCAGTGTCAAGTGCCATATAAGCACAGGCACACATTCTAAATTAGTTTCGGGGCAAAACTGTCCGTTCCCTTCAGCACTCATCCAGCTTTCTGATAATCTTCGGCAGTTCACAGGGCACCCAATCCAGCGAGGTGCTGAGTGCCTCCTGCGGGGTGGAGAGTGCTAACAGGGCTCGGTCCTTCTCGCCCCCAGCTCTGAGAGAACAGAGGGCTGACAGAGGGAAGAGTGGTGCTTCTATCGCCAGACTGTTCCTTAAAAGGGACCCATTGTGTTTGTAACAAAGTTTTCCATTTTCCTCAATTGCCTGTTGTTTGGCACATTCCGCCCCCGAAGTTTAAGGCAGATTTCCTGCCACTTCGGTCCCCTTCTTTTGGACAGTGTTAATGGAACGGAGCTGGAATCGACACTGCTTTTTTCACGTGACTTGTTCAACAGCAACAAGCACAACACATTGGCTTTTTTCGGCCCCATAAATGACGGGTTATTACGTTTAAAATCATGGTGGGAAAATGAGTACCTGGGGAGCTAAAAGGGATGTATTCTACCCTGCTGTATATACCTTGTACAATGCCAGTGGGGATTGGCTCCAAAAGAAGGTATCTAGCGGACATAGGCTACTTATTATTTATGTATATGTTTTGTTACAGTCACACCTAAAAGACTCAGCCAAGACTGGAGCCTCCTATCCTACGCACAGTATAAACAGAGTAAGGGACAGACCCTGCCCTGAAAAGCTTAAATCTAAATCCACAAGACAAAGGGTCGGAAGGGAAATGGAGGTGAAGTGACCTGCCCAAGGTCTCATAGCTGGTAAGTGGCAGAGCCATGAACAGAACCGAGGTCTGCATCCCAGTGTAGTGCTCTATCCACTGGAATCCAATGCTACTGATTCCTGTGCAAAACTCCCACGAACGTCAATAGAAAGTTGCACAGATGGCGGATTATGAATCCAGAGAACATGTGTCAGATTGTAAGAGTTTTTTAAAGGGAACCGCAAAAGCTATGCACCACTTCTCTTCTTATCTACAATGGTGTCTCTCTGCTGAAGCCAGGTGATGGATCTGAAAGCCTGTTTATTCACTGAACAGGTACTGCATAGGCCTGAGGTGCCTCCAACCTGTTCTGGATACAGAATGGGCCCAACGTGCATCATCCTTCTGCTTGAGAAGATAGTTCAGTCCTTAGCTCTTCTGCCAAGGCCGCCATCTCGTGTTGCCCAGTAATGGATTATGCTGTGGAGCCCTGTTTAGTGGGAATTGAACCGAGATCTTCAAACCCATTTCTCATAGGCCAGTGAATAGCCACCAGGGATAACAGCATCTAGCCTCTAAGGAGTTGGTCTGGCTTTGAGTTGTCAGCATCCTTTAAGGCTACAGCCTATTCTAGATCAGGGATGCATCACTTGACACTCCATAGAAATCAACTGATATCCTGACCTCCTTCTTGCCAGAAGGAATTGCCAGTCCAGCCGGTTTCTCCACTGGCTGTGTCTGTCTTTCAGGTAACTCTCATTTTGATTCTGAGAACTCTGTCTTCCTGACATGCAGATGATCCATTTTGCTGCACCATACCTGGGATTTGCCTGTCCTCTCTTGGAAGTAAATCTTTGTGATTTCAAACCATTAGGCACTTCTTATTTCTCCCCAACCCTTCCAAACACCGTAATATGAGTCATCCCCCATTTTCTTGGCAGATGCTCCATAAGTAACGATTCAGGATGTACCATGTGTTTTAGTGCTCAGTGTATCATATGAGTGAAACATCACAGAGGATGGCTTAGAATGCTGAAAAAGGAACATTTCTACAAACCAAGCTTGTCCAGACTTTCCTTGTGTTCCCTCTGCTGCTATTAAAGGCATTTCTGCTTTGTAAGAGCTTTCTTCTTCACAGCCCAGGTTCAATGATGAGGATGATTAGATTATCTGCACAGCAATAGCACCTAATGAGCGGCGATAGCATTGTCCGCAAAACTTTTGTCGGTCGGGGGGGGGGGGTGTTTATTCAGATGGGATGAGATGCAGAGTCCACAGACAAAGGTGCAAGAAACCCCTGCAGATGTGGGATAATTTACCCCCATGATAGTCTCCTTCTAACCCCTAGTGTAGCGGAGATGGGTTTAAACACTGAAGCAGGAGGTTTAATATCCTTTCCCAAAACTCTGGCTTTAGTATTTTTTATAACAACTCTGGATAGTCTTGTGATCCATATAAATGTCCACTTCTTTTCAGGAACTGCTCCCATAAATACCACTCAGCATGAGTAAGCCCTGATCAACACTGGAGGGGGGAGGATCGATCTAAGTTATGCAACTTCAGCTACGTGAATAACGTAGCTGACGTCGATGTACTTAGATCAACTTACCGTGGTGTCTTTACCATGGTGAGTCAACTGCTGCCACTCCTCCGTCGACTCTGCCTGCGCCTCTCGTGGCGCTGGAGTACAGGAGTCGACGGGAGAGCGCTTGGGAGTCGATTTATTGCGTCTAGACTAGATGCGATAAATTGATCCCCGCTGGATCGATCGCTGCCTGCTGATCTGGTGGGTAGTATAGACATACCCTATGGGTGGGAGAATCCAGACTTGAACTGGCCGTTCCTCTGAGGATGTGAGAGGGAGAATAGAAGAAGGTTATGTCATCTGAGGGATTCCCAGGATTGGAGTCCCAGGACCCAGCCACGTGCCTCGGGGGTCAGATTTAACCACCATAACAAGTACCACGCTTAACACTAGAACAACACTGTTTATGTGCACAGTCAGGAGTAAGCCTGGGTCAGTATTTCTGTCAGGAGGTTACACAGACTGCCTTGCCCTGATAGAGAGACAAGGTGGGTGAGGTAATATCTTTTACTGGACCCCTGGTAAGCATTCAGAACAAACCCAGGTCAGGCTCTCTAGCAGGGCTTACACAAACTCCTTGGCCCTGGCACAACATACAGCACAGGTCCCCCCATGCATAGCTAGACACAGACTCTCTGCCCAGCATCAATGCACACCCCTGGGAGTCAGTGCAAGCTGTCCATGCTCTTTGATGCTGGTGTGCCCTGTGAGCTCAGAATGAGGGTCTGGCTGTGTGGTCTCCAGTGCCCTGTGAGCTCCAGGCTGTGTGTCTGCAGGGCTGTCCAGTGCAGCAGCTGGCTTCTCCTTCAAGCAGTTCCTAGTTCAGACTCCACACCCCCGAGCTTTGGTGTCTCTCTGCATAGCTGG
Source organism: Terrapene triunguis (assembly GCF_002925995.2). NCBI lineage: Eukaryota > Metazoa > Chordata > Testudines > Emydidae > Terrapene > Terrapene triunguis. The sequence goes on along the minus strand of NW_020664417.1, from coordinate 90,071,118 downwards.
TCCTGCTCCAGCTGGAGTGGCTGCAAGCTCCTTGTTCTGCCTCCAAACTTCACAGGCTTGTCCCTGTCCTGCTCCCCGTCTGTTCATTGATTCAAACCCTCCCAGGTGGTCTGTAGCCAATTCTGTGTCCTTGTTTTGGAGTGGCACTCCCCTCAGCTGATGAGATTGGGTTGTCCTCTTGGGGGCGGGGCTCTACCCCCTCTCACAGCTGGCCTGTCTTCTGTGGTTATAGTGGCCCTTGACAGCTGACAAGAATTAAAAAATGGTCAGGCTGGACTCTAGGAAATAGAGAGAGAGGGATGACCCGGGCCAAGATGCCTTGTTCAGTTGCTTCTCTGACTGTGGCCTCACTGTAAGTGTTCACTTACCTTAGTATTCTGCACAGCTGGGGCCCACTCACTCTGATTGGATGTCCTTCATTCAGCATCACTTCTTGCTCCTTGCACTTTTCTCTGTAGCCTCAGCTAACCACTCCATCTGAGCCCTCTGTCTCTGCTTTACAGCTGTTTTCCTGGCCCCTTGTGTCTGGAAGAACCTCCTGCTGCTCCCCAAGCACCTTCTCTCTTCCCCTTCAAATCACTCTGGAAAACCCAAGGCTTCCTCTGGTTTGATTTTTAAGGAATGAACTTTCTGCACACTCTGGAGTATTGTATGTGTCTGAGTTAGACTGTAGGTTGTTTGGGCCAAATTCAGGCCAGGTATATATACTGTAAATTGGCTCCTCTCCATGAACTCCAGGGGAACTGCATCTGCTAACTTTAGCCTCTATGGTTTCTGTGCATTACTATGTACATTTACAGTGCATGAAGAATAATAAATAACACCAGATAGATATTGTAATAATAATACAATCCATTTCAGTGCATTAAAATACTGCTGGTACAGTTACACCACTGTAAATATGAAGAAACTCCATTCACTAGTGTTACACTGGTGTGACTCTGGAGTCAATAAAGTCAGACTATGGCAGAGGTCCCCAAACTGTGGGGTACGCCCAGAGGACCATTGGGGGTGGGGGTGGCTGGGGTCCCGGCCAACCGTCATGGGGGCAGGGAAGCAGCATTGCTCCGCTCCTGGTCCCAGCTGCCGGCCCCGCACCCCGGGGTCCCGACTGCTGGCCCCAAGCCTGGGGCTTTGCTCCTGGCCCCACGCCCAGGGCCCTGGCTCCCAGCCTCAGCCCCCAGCTGGGGCTCAGGTCCTGGCCTCCCCTGCCCCCAGCTGTGGCCCCATCCTCAGCCCCCTTGCCCCTGTCTGTGCCTCCCGCCCCAGAGCCACAGCCCCACTCCCAGCACGGCCCAGGGTAAGGGGGGAAGGGGCACGACCCTGAAAAGTTTGGGGACCACTGGACTATGGCCTCTCTATTTAAACTGATCTTCAGAATCGTAGCAAGCAGCTTCAGCTGCACAGAATGTTGCAACTCAGATAACCATTTCCTTTATGTGTATAAACCCGAATGGCTCAATTCTGCTGACCGGTGCATGAGCTACTCAGTTCTGGGAGTGCATCATAGAAATGCTGGACTTGGTTTCTGAACATTCATGCAGGTAAATCAGGCACTTGGGGGAATAACGGGGGGCAGGTTGATTGATGAGGTAGCTCACATCCAGCATCTTTCTAGATGGCCATTCGTTTCAGTGGGAGTGTGCATAATAGTCTACAGCTGACATATGTCTGCCATTTGCTGGGTATTTGTTTTATAGTGTGTTTACTATGCAAAACCCCTGTGAATGGAAGAGTGTCCACGCGCACTAAGCAGGCTGAAAAATCCTGGTTAAAGGCTGAACTACTAATGGTAAAACCCAGGTGATTTCATTCATGCAGGGGGTGCAAAGGTCCTTTTCTTTTTCCTTTCTTCTTCTTTTTTGATTGGTCACATCAACTAAAAGAAAGAGATGGGACTTAAATACAAACATCTAGAGTAAAAGGCAAGCAAGGAAGGTTCTGAGCCAGCGTTATGAGCTACGAAGGGGGTGTAATCTAGTGGTTAGAACAGGGAACAAGCAGTTCTGTTGCTTCTGCCAGTGATTCCCTGGACAAGTCACATAACACCTCTGCCTCTGTATCACCCATCTATACATTGGGCAGAATAATTCCGGTGATAGTGGTGTGTGGCATAATTAATATCTCCGAAGTCCTTTGAGATCCTTGGATGAAAGGCATTTGTGACAGGGCGCTGGTCCCCAGTAGGGTGACCAGACAGCAAGTGTGAAAAATCAGGATGGTGTTGGGGGGGTAATAGGAGCCTATATAAGAAAAAGACCTAAAAATCAGGACTGTCCCTATAAAATCAGGACATCTGCTCACCCTTCCCCAGTGAACAAGAGATTAAATTTAGCTTCCTCCTGGCACAGGCACTCGGGGAAAGGAAAAGCAAAGGAGTATAAATTAAATGCTTGGAGGACGTGTAGAGGAAAATGCCTGTGAGGAGGAAGGGCTCTCATTTAGGGCCCTAGGGGTGGAATCCTAAACCGGGGGAGGGTTGGGAGTTGGTACTGGTTTTTGTTTTTTGTTTTTTCTTATGTAATTTGTTTTAATTTCTGATTTATAAACATTAACCTTTGAGGACAAATACTTGTTGACGTCACCTGTGGGGGTTTTCCCCCGGCTAACTCCTTTCCTCAGGTTACAGCATTCCATACGTGCAAAGTATCATTTGGACGAACTCACCGTGCATTGCCTATGGTTTGCAACGCGTCTCTAGCCAAATTCACCCTTGACGTAACTCCAGTGAAATCAAAGGAAGTAGGCCAGGAATGAATTTAGGCCATGACAGAGAGAAACATACCCTTTTGTTTTGTAGTACCGTTAAGCACAGTATGGGGCTATAAAGGGTGTATATCGACACAGCTCCATTGACTTCACTGTAGTTATTCCCGATTACACCAGCTGAGTATCTGGCTCAGTGAGCCAGTTGAAGTATGGACCGTGAGATTTAACACAGAATACAGCCTGTCTTTTGTTTCAGTCTGACTCTACACAATAGGGCTGAAAGAAAACGGCAAATTTTGTTGGGGGAGGGATCTATCTAAGGTACTTCTCTGGCCCCCCTTACTGTGGTATCTGAGCACCTCACAATCTTTAATGTATTTATCCTCTCAGCACCTATGTGAGGTAGGGCAGTGCTGTTATCCCCATTGTACAGATGAGGAACTGAGGCACAGAAACACAGAGGCCCAAATCCTCAAAGGTACTTTGTACTGCAACACTTAACCTCTAAGGGTACGTCTACATTGCAGTTAGACACCCATGGCTGGCCCGTGCCAGCTGACCCAGGCTCGCAGACTTGGGCTAAGGGGCCGTTTCATCGCAGTGTAGACTTCCAGGCTTGGGCTGGAGAGGACCCTGTGAAATGGGAGAGTCCCAGAGCTTGGGCTCCCCTCCAGCCCAAGCCCAGAAGGCTACACTGCAATGAAACAGCCCCGCAGCCCGACCCCTGTGAGTCCAAGTTAGCTGGTACAGGCCAGCCACGGGCGTCTAATTGCAGTGTAGCCAGACCCTAAGTGCCTTGCCACCTAGTGCAATCCTCAGCCCCGAGCTAGGCACACAGGCTCCCCATACAATGTATGGCTTAAACACCTCAGGAAAAAATGCTCAGAGGCCAGCAAACTGAGCAGAGAGCTGCCTAAGCTCGCCAGCAGTGAAATACAGAGGAGAGGGGCTTAGGCACCTAAGCAGCTGGCCTGGTGCATGGGACAGAGATAGGATCATGAGCAGAGGGAGGCACCTCAGCCAGAAACCCTCTGCTGGAGTTAGGCACCTAAACCCAGTCAGCCACAGAGCTAGCCCATGCCCTAGCTGCCGAAACAGCCTTTCCCTCTCTTTCCTGCACATGCTTGATACTTTTCACACTCACCCTGCATTTCCCTGTGCTCCCGCTGTCATTTGTGTGGCGGCTTGTGCAGTTCCCCTACCTATCAATGGACTGGATCTGGCCCTCCTGCTTTTGGTGGGGTCTGACAAGTATCAGGTGTTAGGAAAGCTCAGAGCACACCTAGTATTCCCCTGTCTGAAAATCCTGGCTTGAGTTAGGGTGCTGAGCTGCTCGCTAGCGGCAGGATGGCAACAAGGCAGGGCTGGATTAAGACATAAGCTAATAAACTACAGCTTGGGGCCTCACAATATGAAGGGCCTCTAAAAAAGAAAAAACTGACTCCATTTCAAATTTTATCAAAATCGGTTGATAAAGGAGAGATGGGAAAAAGAAGATTCTCTCTAAATATAGGCATTTTCGTTCAAATATGACAAAAATATACACATCTGGCTACACAAATATCCTTACCCTACCCTGACCCTTCACTAACTGTTCATTATTGACAGGTGGAAGGACAGGGCTGAGGTAAAAAAAACAATAATTAAACTTGTAAAATTACTATTTCTACGAATAAGTCTGCTATCGGTCTCCTAAGGCAGCGTTTTGTTGGCCAGCTGCTACTGGTAAAATTCTGATTGTGCCTTCATACCTTATTTAAATAAATATATATTCTCATTGCTGATAAAATTGGGGGAAAAATGTGAGGTGGTGAAGCAATCCTGCCAAGCTAATGCTTGTATGGGACTCGTCCTAGGAGTGATGTCATATATAGCATCCCCATTGGCTCGTAATGGCCGGAAGGCCGCCATCTTTTGTTTACGGTCCAGCATGCTCAGTCATATAGTGCCTTCGCTCCTGTTTTCCTTCGTTTTCTTAAGTGTTAGTGTGTTCGTTCTTCTTTTCATCTGTACATACGTACAATTGTGTATTTTAGTGCTCATGCCGCTTTCTGCTTCATGCGCTATCCATGCTTCACATGATTGAGTTTGCAGGTGATCATCTTATGGACTTGGGTCAAGTGGATTTTGAGGAGGATAAATTTGTGTTGGCTTCCCTCCATCAGTTTCGGGAACCTTCACAGTAAATATCAGAGAGTGCTGATGACAGGATAAATAGAGGGTTTTGAGAGGAGTGAAGGAAGAGAGGGGGGATAGCTCAGTGGTTTGAGCATTGGCCTGCTAAACCCAGGGTTGTGAGTTCAGCCCTTGCGGGGGGCCACTTAGGGATCTGGGGCAAAATCAGTACTTGGTCCTGCTAGTGAAGACAGGGGGCTGGACTCAAGGTCCCGTCTAGGAGATAGGATATCTCCATTAATTTTAATTTTTTTTTTAATTTTAATATATATCAAAATATTTTGAGTACTTGCTGAGCAAGTTATTTCAAACAATGTGCATATATTATTTATAGGCCATTAAAGCCTATAATATTCATTATATTTGCTTGAATATAGGCTAGTTTTTCTCACTTTCTCAATGCCTGTCTAGAGATTACCCGTCTTTTTACTGGTAAATTCTCTCTTTCTCTTTTGTGCATATAGCTTGTTGTCACTCTGTGTGTCCGAGGTGTTTACTCGAGATTAATTAGTGGTCCTGGGGGAGACAGAAGATAGAGAAGCGAACACGAAGAAAGATGTCAGCTTTTCTTGCAGCATTTTCTAGGCAATCTGCCCTAAGTATTCTGTGCATCGAAAGTGACAAACCCCGTAGCTTATCATTTGAGGACGTCAGCAATGACTTTGCTTTCCAAAAATCACGAATGAAACTGTTTTAAATTTCAGTGTTAAAATGAATGTGATGTGCAGACATCCTGCAGGTTGTACTGCTTCCATTAAGTAAGCTGGTCTGTGTAACTGTAACTGCTTTTGTGTTACTGTAGATATAAAGTTTTCATATCTACTAATTAAGAAATTATAGATGAAAATATGTTAATTTGAAACTATTTTATAATGCAAACAGGCATATTGCAAGACGTGTTTTAGTTAGACTATTATTCTATTTTTAAAACTTCGCCTTTGCATATATGCAAATATAAAGCTTTCGTGTTTATATATTCAATGTCCTTTCTGTGAAAATAACAAATTAATTTTTTGTATGGTATGGGTCCTCTTACACTTGACATATTTTAGGGCCTCAGAATGTCATAATACGGCCCTGCAACAAGGCTTAGGTAGCTTTGAGAACGCTGACTGGCAGAAATTTAAGCGCCATGGGGACTTAGATGCCTGTTGGGTTAGGTGGCAGCTGAACAGGTTTCAAAATGTCAGTGGCACCTAAACGGTGGGCTTAGATGCCTAAGTAGCTTTGAGGTGTTGTGGAGCAGGGAATTGATGTCCTGGGCTCTTGGGCCCTAACCAGAGAACCACCCTTGCTCTCAAAGGATAGATGGAAAATTCATATGCACAATTTTGTTTGGGGACATTTTGCAGCTTCAAGTTTTATTGTGTTTTTCAGCACACATTTGCGAAATAGGGGGTTTGTGCTGAAACCTGACGCTCAGAAGTGTCCCACCCTTCCATGGGAAAACAGTCTGCATTCAAATGAACATTTAGGAATTTCAAATTCTATAAAGGAGGAGGGGTTTTGTTTTCTGTAGAAATGAATGTATTTTCAAACTCAGAAGGGTCTTACTTTCTAGTAAGAACGTTTTTCATGACGTTTTTCAGGTTTGTAATCGAAACACAACATTAAAAAACTTATTTCAAATTGTATTCCCTCACAATATTTGAATTGTAATTTTTGTTCTTTTATTTTAAAGACTCTTATCATTAATATTTGTTTATCTAAGGAACTTCTATGGCTCCCATTCCCTCACAAACTTTAACACGGTTATACTACCTGTGAGGTAAGGAAGTACTATTATTCCCATTTTACAGAGAAGAAGCTGAGGCGTAGTCTGACTAAGTGACAGGAAATCTAGAGCAGAGCAGGGACTTGATCCCAGGTTTCCTAAATCCAAGGTTAATGCCCTAACCACTGGATCATCCTTTCTTTCTTTATAAAGTTTATGGTAGCATCCGTGATGTGCTAGGGACTTATGTTTTAACTCTGGTCCTGATCCTGCACAGACTTAGGCATGTGCCTAACTTTACACGCTGGGCGTAGTCCCCATTGACTGCACAGGGAAGTCAACAGTCAATATGAACTTTACAGTGTAGGATGTTAAGCGCGTGCATAAGCCTCTGCGGGATCATGGCCTATATTTGTAAATTTAAAATTACAAGACACAGAAACCCTGATGTTCCTTTCTCAGTCTGACCTCTTTTTGGGATAACATTACTGTTACTTGTAAATAATATTCATCCAAAGGATAATTACGTTTTTGTTGGATAGTATTATTATAACAGACATATCAGTTTTCTTACATTTTTCTCCTGTTGTTCTCACAGGTCTGATCCAGGGTGGCAATAAAAAGCTGACGTTTTTAAGAGAAAGGGATTTATTTTGGCTGATTCTGTATACCCGCTGTCATTTGCTTTGAACAGGCATTGTTCTTTCTGAAGTGTGAAGTACATTTCAATAATGGATAATCATTGTGTCTTCAGTCTCTTTCGTTTTTACTTGTGCATTTTTGTTTCTATGCCAAAGCAAACTAACTCTTGCTCATATAGCTCAACAAGGCCAGATAAAATGCATCCAGGAGATTTGAGAGAACTGAGGCCTAGTCCAGTAGCCTGGGTTCAGGCCAAATTCTCAGTGCAGTCAATGGGAATTCAGACTACATAAAATCTGCAGGATCAGGCACCTACTGGAGGGAAAAAACCTCCAGACCTCTGAAAGTAACCTTTTATAAACCATCAGGGTTAAGGTACCTGACGACTGGAAAAAGACAAATGTGGTACCTGTTTTTAAGAAGGCTATGAAGCAAATTCCTGGCAACTTCTGTCTTATTAGTTTAGGGTATATTCTGGAAAAGTATCGGAGCAAGACAGTCTGTTAAGCAAGTCAGTATGTTAACATTTTGCAGAAAGGTGTCCAATAACTAAAAAACATATTAAAAATAGGCAATGCCAAACAAAGCTAAAATTGCCTTTCTAATTTAGGAGATACAGAAAACCCAGCAGAGCTATGGTATATCTGGGTTTCTGTAAGGCATCTGATATTGTGCCACAGAAGAAACTAGATAAAAATACCATAGCACGGACTATAAACTGAGAACAGAGACTAATTATTATGGGTAAGAACTCTAGGGCACAGCAGGGCACCACAGTGATCAGTTGTGGAGACTAGTGATATTTCATTCCTAGAAAACAGGCCAGTTCCCAGTCAGCTGGGGACCAGCTCATTCCCTGGGTTACTTGAGGGCATTATGCCGGGGGGGAAGAAAGGGAAAGCAGCACTACATGGAGAAGCCAGGTTGGGACTCTTGCCTGCAGTGAGTCCTGATTGACTCCACCTCCTGCTGGCCCATCTGTTGTGAGCTGCCTCCCCTTGCTGCTGGGCCCCACTGCTCACATCACCCCAAGGAGCAGAAGGAGGTTGGCAGCTCAGAGTAGCAGCAGCAGGGACTGGGGACAAGAGCCTTCTGGCAAGGAGTCCAGAGTGACTAAGGGCTGAAGAACAGCAGGTGAGAGCAGGTAGGCATGGCAAGGGAGCTGTGCACTCAATTAAGGGTATTTCATTTGCCAGTGTCAGTGGGGGCTGCGGGAGGGCTCATTTTGAGAGGGGTGAATGGGGGGCAGAACTCTGGGGGAAAGGAGGATGAGCTCTAAGAGGGCAGGATTGTCCAAAGTGCCCAGAGGAGTAGACTCATCCTCAGTGCATTTTATTGAGGACAAGTAAGGTCATCCTCAGGGTCCTGTGAGTTAACTGATCTTGAGGAAGATATTCATTTAGCCACTGGCTCATGACACCACAATTGGAGGAGGACAGAACCAAATGGGATATCTTAGAGTGGCAGAAGAGAGGAAATCAAGAAGAGAGATGCATGCTACCCAGGGGACAGCTCCCTGAAAGGAGTTCAAGAAAGCCCCAAGAGCCAGAGTAAATAGCACACTGAATACAGGTTGACAGTGTGACACTGTCAAAAATAAAAACCTGTGCTATTCTGGGCTGTCTCCAGAGAGGTTCCCATGTGAAGTTAGGGCATGAATAGCCCCGTAACTTCATGTAGCCCTGGAGAGACCCCACTTGGAATATTTTGGCCAGGTTTGGTTCATACGGTTTAGAAAATATATTGTAAATCTAGATGGAATACAAAGATGATAGGGGAAATGGTGAAGGGTTGGAGGCTGATACATGAGGAGGGGTGAAGACTGCTATATTTACCTCTAGAAAAGGGAAGGTTTGAGAGGGACATGTCACACACATAAATATAATCAATAATGCAAATAAGGAAGGGAATTAGTCAGCCTCAGAAGATGGCAGGACTAGGAACAATGGCCATAAGCTAAGGAAGACAAAGACTTTGGATGGTCAAGGGTCTTAGTTGTTCTGTCCAGCTATGGAGGGGTGGAATGGCCTGCCAGTGAGGACACTGTTACTTCAGATATTCATATACAAGTTGGATATAATGCTAGAGGGAATTATGTACCATGTAATCTTGCAAAACGCAAACCAAGCACTCATGAACACCTAGCTATTTATTTGGGTGCCTAAGTAAGAGTTTAGGAATCTAACTTTAGGCACCCAGGTTGGCACGTCTTGGCCAAAGTGTCCCATTCAATGTCCAAAATGCCCTTTTTACACTGTCTATGATTCTCTTGTAATCTCAGAATAATGTTACCCCTGCTTTCCATATACCGTATAGAGATTTCACACACCGAAGATATAACGTGTAATGGGCTTGGTGGAATAACAGGATCATAAAATATCATTTGCTGTACCAGGGAGTAGTTAGGTCCAGGAAATTCCTTTAGAATTGGAGGCACACCCACCCACACCCTACCTACCTGCCAGTGAAAGACACACACAAGGAAGTACTTAATATGTTAGAAAATGTATTTAGATTGTTAATTGCTTGGAGTAGGACTGTGTCTTCTGTCTTGTACAATATCCTATATGTGTAACCCTTTACTTAGGCTAGGAGTAAAATTACATTGCAGCAGTGGGTGGTAACTGTGGGCAACATCTGACTATTTTATATGTTTGCTCAAAACTTCAGAGCACTATAAAAAAAATTCCAGGACCAAATATTAGTAACAAATTTGCAAAGTTCATTGCAGACAACAAATTAAAAAACATTCCAGCCGTTACCTTTAAATAGCCACCATTCAGTGGTGTCTGAGATACTGCTCTTATTTTCCTCTTGGAAAAGGAGATAGTTGCAGCAGTTCCAGTACTTTCCTATAGCAACTGTGGGAAAACGTTGACTTCTTAATGGTCATCCCTGTGGGCTTGCTTCTAATGTGACTCACACCGGTGTCATTCATAACTGTCTCCACTGAATCTGTGTTTATTTAGTCTCACCCACCCACCCATCTATATCTGGCTAGGTTCTTCACCCATCACCAGACTATAAGAGCACCTACATTAATAAAGTTACCCTTGTAACACTCACTGACAGAATGACGCTGGTATAAGGGAAACCAGAACTGGGCCCTGTGTCACGGTGATGCAAACCATTCCCCTTTCAGGGACACTGTTTAAAGTCATAGGTCTTAAGTTGTGCTAGTGAAAAAGTGTGAGCAGGTGCAGTTAATGGCATGGGTCAACCTTGTTCCTTTATGTTCAATCCAGTTACTACTTTATCTAGAGTTGTTTACACAGGCAGGCAGGTACCTATTTGCACTTGTATTATCTGTTTTGTGCAGGAAAATGTGGGTTTTGAACATGTGCTTTCTTGTGTACATAGTCCACATGCATATTTGGACTCAGGAATTAGGATACCGTTTTGAACATGTGCCCAGCTGTATTTATGGTGAGATGGTTATGATCTCTATTCAGATGAGAAGAATGTAAATTCCTTATCTACATGGATACTACTACATGCAATTCCTTAGTAGTTTTCACTGTCCTGTGAGTTGTCTTGTCATTCTCATTTTGTACATAGCTCCATGGCTGTCTAGATGTATTATGGAGGATCTCTTGAGTGTCTCTCTGAAGCATCAGGTATTGGTTTCTGCTAAGATAGCAGACTTGATGGACTGATGGTCTGATCCAATATGGCAGCTCCCAGTGACTCCTAATAAATGATTTACCTCTAGCTGTGGTGCATTTTTTAGGGAATGTCATCTTGTAGCTGCCAGGACTGCTCAGTTTCCGATTCCCAGCTCTTACCCCTCAAAAGCTCGGGAGATGACACTCATTATGTACTGCAAGCTGATATATGAATTTATACAAGCAACCCTGTGAAGTACTGTAGCTAGATAAGGAGTCCACAGCCTATAACCAGGAGATGGCACAATGTAACCACTCTATGAACACTGCTATTATTTGCAAATGTTGTACAAGCGGCACATTAAGTAAATCTCAACAAATAAGAGTGGATGTGTTAGCGCTTGCTAAAAACAGTGTTAAATTACAAGTATTTTCATAACCCCCCCCCCAAAGGGTGTATTGTGATTCTCGAGTGAAAGCCAGAGTGCCAGTGAACTCACAGCAGCTTTAGTGGTGTGTATCTGTACGGTGTGTGTGCCCATCTCTTTCTCACCGGGTTTCTTTTTCCCCCCGTGTGTGCTTGTGTGTGAACACAGGTTTCTTTCTGTGTCTGTCTGTCTGTGTGTACATCAATGTGGTGGTATGTGTGAGCCGGGCAACATGTGACCATGCATGTGCCTGTATGATTTCCGTAGCATTGCACTCGCTTACACCAGGCTGATTTTGGCAGCGTGTTTAAGATTTAGATGCACACCTGCTTAATTATTTCCCAAGCTAAAAAGAAAATACCTAACCCTAGAACAAATGCACAATAGACCCCTGGAACTAATGTATTAGGGACCCGGAGCTGTCATCACTCACTTACAATCACGTTTCCCCCTGCTCGTGAGGTGCACACCTGTGGTTTGCTGGCAGTGCATTTCTTCTTAGCATGGGGGCGTCCCAGGTGCACAGCTAGTTTACATTCTTGGGTCTTCCTGTGAGCTTTTGAGAATTTCTGCCGGTATTTGCGTGACTTCTGTGGACTCTTAGTTTTCGTTACTGAGTATGATTTTATCCTCATTGCTTTAATATTAAGGAGCTGTCCTAAAGCCTCAGCTGTCAGAAGGCAGAGTCAATCCGCCCGTGTAACTCCACTGAAGTGAGTGAATGAGGCCCAAGCACCCTTAATTGTACCACTGGGCACGAGTGCATTATACCATCTGTCTACGTGTACCACTCTAATCGCTGTGGTATCTTAGTACCTCACAATCATTAATGTGTTTTTAATCATCACAGTGCCTCTTGAAGATAGGGCCGTGCTGCTATCCCCATTTTACAGATGGGGAACTGAGGCGAAGGACAGAATAAACAACTTCCCAACGTCACAAAGGAATAGAATCCAGGGCTTCTGAATGCCAGACCAATGCTCTATCTACTAGACCACTGGTTTTCAAACTGGGCAGTGCCCTCCCTGCTGGTGGGCACCGCTAGGGCATCAGGGGGCCTGGAAGATCAAGGAGGAGGGAGGGATGAGAAGGGAGGAGGCGTGAGCTCTTCCTGCACAGGAAGTGGGGGGCCCCATTCCAGCTCACTCCTCTCTCCAGAGACGGATGTACCCCCTTGGGAGGTAGTTCCTACCTGCCTGCACAGGCTTTGGCACATGCATGCTGGGGATTGCACCAGAGGAGCCTGCAGCCCGGGAGTGATTCTGGGAGAGACCCAAGGGTGGGGGCCCAAGGAGAGGGGTGCAGCCTGGCTGGCTGTGTTCTGCTGGGGAGCGTGTCCTGCGTAGAGAATGGGCTGAGGAGCAGCAGGACACATGGGCCACGGTGGGCTCCTGGTCCCCAGGCACCTGTGGAAATATGGTTTCTTAGAGGGGGGGTGCACCTGGGACATGAATCGCCAAAGGGGAGGGACAGCAAATGAAGTCTGGGAACCTCTGCACTAGATTAGCCTTCCTATCTTTATGTAAACCTAGGCTAAGGCCATGGGTGGCGACTTCCCCTCTGCCTAGTGGGTGCTCGACCCCTGCTCCGCCTCTTCCCAACCCTGCCCCGCCCTCGCCCCAACCCCATTCTACCCCTTCCCCAAAGTCCCCGCCCCACCCCGCCTTTTCCTACCCCTGCCCTGCCCCCTTCCCGCCCCCAATCCACCAAGTCCCCGCCCCTGCCCTGCCTCTTCTCCACCTCCTCCCCTGAGTGCACCGCGTCCCTGCTCCTCCCCCTCTCTCCCGGAAAGTCCTAAGCGCTGCCAAACAGCTGTTAGGTGGCAAGGGGCAGGAAGCGCTGGGAGGGAGGGAGGGAGGGGGAGGAGCAGGTACGCGGCACATGGGGCGGGGAGAAGGAGGTGAGGAGGGGGGAGCTTGGCTGCTGGTGGGTGCAGAGCACCCACTAATTTTTCCCCGTGGGTGCTCCAGCCCCGGAGCACCCATGGAGTCGGCGCCTATGGCTAAGGCCATAGATCGGGGTGGCCAAACTGTGGCTTATGAGCTACATGCGGCTCTTTTACAGTTAAAGTGCAGCTCGCAGAGCCCCCCACCCTCCCATTCTCTGCCTACCAGACTGTGGGAGGGGTGGAGCTCAGGGCTTCTGTCCTGTGGCAGGGTGGTGGGGTTAGGGGCTTCTGCCCTGAGGGGAGGGGAATCTTGGGTGCCTTCCATGGGGCAGAAGCCCTGAGACCCCTCAGGACTGAAGCCCCGAGCCCCAGCAGGTGGGTCCGTCTCTCTAACTTCTGAAGATTATCATATGCAGCTTGGAGGGTCAATATGTTTGGCTGCCCCGGTCATAGACTGATGTGTAGTTTTTGTGGTGCATGAGGTTCTCCCTGTTATGCTTCTTGTTTACCTCTCAGGCACATTGTGCAGCATAAGTAGTTGGCACTTGTGAAGTGCTGCAAAAATATTGGGTAAAAGGGATGGGAGGGATGCAAAGATCATGCTGATGAGATAGTGATTGATTTATTTTACACATAGGGCCAAATTAGCACCCTTAAAGGTGTTGATTGTGTGGAAAATAACCTGAGCAATGGTGCCTGCAGGCGTTCCCATGTCTGCACCGGCCAGCAGCAGGAACAGAAATTTGGTGAGTAAGCCCCTCCGTCCTTCAATTTGATCCAAACTTTGCAGAGGTTCCTCAAGAGATTTTGTGGCTCCAAGGGTAGAACTGGCTCCTATGGTTTCTCAGGTTACTGAATATCACAGATTTCTTATGTTCCTCTTTTCTGTTATACACACATCAAGCCGTTTCTCTCCATCTATCTAGGAAGTTATGAGTACAAACAAATGGAGGTGGTAAAGAAAGCTAGAGAGAATTGATTGTTCAGGTTGTCTCCTGTTCCAGTATCATTAAAGCAATTTTCCCCTATATTACTCTTCAGTGGGTTTAATGATGTCTGTATTAAATTATCCATCCTTGAACAGAAATTATTGGTATTGCTTTAGATTTCAGAGCATAAATACCATTTGCTTGCAAGCATAATAATATGGTAGCTATTTGTGATTTAATTACGTGCTAAGTAACCATATAGTGGAACCGTAATTACATGCTACCTCAAGCAATGACAGGGAAACATGGTTATTTCTGTCTCCCAAATCAGTGTTAGCATAAATTTTTAGAATAAAAAAAATGTATAGAGACATGCAGACACATGTGGTTTTATGGTGCTTATTTACCAAGTAAACTCTGTGTAGTTAGCATCATTATTTTTATTTGTTAAGTGCTACTGGACAAATCAAATTCCAGGGTGGTTACAGTTTGAAAGGGAAAAACAGATAAGACAATACATACTGGATAGAACAGGGTGGGAACCAGATTTTCTGTTTCATGGGAAAATCTGCGATTCTGATTTTTTCCCCACTTCCAAAAGAGCACACAACCAAAAAAATTCAATATTACCTGTGAAATCAAGTTCTGATAAATTTTTGTTTCATGTTGATTGAACCATTTCATTTAGCTAAGAATAAAACCCTTTGTTCCAATTGTGACTCTTTAAAACTTTTTTTAAATGATTTTTAAATAGAAAAAACAAGAAATGTTGTTTCAAAAAGTCATTTCAAAAGAAAAAGTTGAAACGGTCTGTTCCAAAATAGGATGTTTTGACATTTTTGAAAAGCTTCATTTCATTTTCTCAAAATGAAATTTCTTCAAAGTCAACATGTTTTTCTAAACATGTTGATTGAGATGAAAATGTCATTTTTCATGGAAAAAACATTTTAACTGAAAACTTCCAACCAGTTTATACCAGGAAACCTGTAAGAAGTTGTTATCCTAGGGATATCTTTGTCTCTCTCTCTCTCTCTCTCATCTAATGTTGAGGTGGAGAAGATATTTGGCTGGCAAGGGTTAGTGGGTGGCATGAAGATGGGAGTGTGAGGAGGAAATGAAGGGGAAGAGAGGTCAGCGTTGTTGACAGAGCAAAGGAGTAAAAAACAACAGGAGAAGACTGAGGCATATAAAGAGTGCAGCAGTGTTTGTATCCTGTAGAATCTTCGAGGGCAGTGCAAGGAAAGAACATCTGGATTTTTTCCAAAAGTTGACATGCTGCATGACTTTCCTACTATGGTA
Source organism: Terrapene triunguis (assembly GCF_002925995.2). Lineage (NCBI taxonomy): Eukaryota > Metazoa > Chordata > Testudines > Emydidae > Terrapene > Terrapene triunguis. The sequence continues at coordinate 90,055,729 of NW_020664417.1, read as the reverse complement.
CTAGCTAAAGAGAACCTTAAACCAAAACCTGGACCCAAACACCCAAGAAGCTTGGTGGTGATGACAATTGGGTTCACAGGAAGGGAGGACTACGTGAGTTGAAGAGGTTCATGCACTGGGGTGAACTTCAAAAGGTTCCTATAAGTATCTTGGCAACAGATGAGCCTGAACCCAAACCAGGGATCTAAGATTCCACAAGCATTGCATCAGGATGTGCCTCTGAACTTCATTACTGGCCCCTATCTCTGTATAAAGCCAAACCATAACCCCAGGCCTGAACACTCCTGAGCTTTGGAAAAGTTTGGATCCAGAGCCAAATTTTTGCAGCTCAGGCTCATCTCTGATCAGATGTTTGTGGGGCTTAGCTGAACCTGTTGAAGTTTGCCCATCCCTAGTGCAAATTCTACCCTTGTTACAGATGGTGTCGTCATTCATTTGTACTGCACGCGTAGCATTGTTAAGAAAGACTTAACGCCATGTGTCCTGCATTCTGCTGCTGGCATCCAAGGCTTCACACATGCATTTTCACTTTCATCTCTGAAGAGCAGTGGCATAACTCACGATAAATCAGGAGCTTGCATGTGATTGACATTTGAACTGGCAGGGAGAGAGAGAGAGCCTGACATCTGGCCTAAGTGTTCTTTTTGCCAAGGCTTTGATATGTCCTTGGTGGAGAACCCTATTCTACTGAATGCCATCCAGATATATCGGTGTGGGATTGTTCTGTCTCTCCCACAACACTTATGTGCTGCCCAAAGGCAAAGCATAAGCCGCAAGTGCAACCGCTGTGTTTCATCTTCATTCATTCATAGATTCATTCTATGAATGAATCTATGAATCTTACTGAAATGTTCTCTTTAAATGTTTTTATTAAAAACCGATCATATTGAAGGAGTGTGGCCTACTGATTAGAGCAAGAGACTGGGAGTCAGGAGTCCCAAGTTTTTATAGCTGCCACTGACGTTGGTCAAGTCACTAAACTGCTCTGTGCCTCAGTTATCCTATCTGTAAAATGGGGATAAGAAGTCATTCCAGAGGAGGGATGTGAGGCTTAATTTATTATTGTAAAATGCTTTGAGATGCTTGGCTGAAAGGAGATTTTATATATATAAGGGTTAGTGTGTGGCATGAAGATGGGAGTGTGAGGAAGAAATGAAGCGGAAGTGAGGTCAGTGTTATATATATGCGCAAGATATTGCCCTATATCAGTTTGCTGACATGGAGAGACTCAGTCCTGCAAATGTGCTGAAAACAAAAATTCATATCCATTAAACAGGTATTTATTTCTACTTGAGTTCCATGCACCCTGATTTCACCTTGACTTCACTTTCCTAGATTAAGGAGATGCAAAATTTGGCCCACTGTGCCTGAGGAAATTGATTAAAAAACAGTGAATTGGACAACAAAACTCTTATTTTAAATCTAGGGTATGTGAAACTCTTGGGCCTTCGGTTTGCAGATATGTCTAAAAGCATTTGTCCTCCACATTCATTACAATTACAAAACCACGGCCCTGAACCTGCAATAAAGTCTGTGGGGGTGGAGCCCCACTGACTCTCCGTGTAGATCCCATTTGAGGATCAGGGCCTCCATTAGAAAAAAACGTGGTACATGGTGGTGAACATCCTGTTTGAAATGCATTCGTTTCAGCTGTGTTCAGAAAGGAGTCTCTCTTACAGGCTCATTCTGGAGAATTGTTTCCCAGAGCAACTGTAGCTAAGGTTGGACAGGGCCTTCGCTTCAAATTAAACAGAGTACAGATTTTGGAGAGGGTAAATTTTAGCTCAAAATTAGCCTTCCTGAGTGGTGGAAACAGTGTAACTATTAACTAACCCATCCCAGTAACAAGTGTGCTCTCTTTTGAATGGGACTTTAGGATGGGATTGGTGAGACTGATTGAAAAATCAACCCCTCCTACCCCCGAGAGAAACACATAGACAAAAAACTGAAAAGCGCCTCCCCATAATTGAATTTAGGAAGGTGCTAGCTTCTTTGAATGCCAGCTTCAGATTAACAGAGTCAAGGTTAATTCACCCAGACTCATCTCCAGGTGGAGAAGATCAATAGAAACACTCAAAGTAATAAAAGAAAAATCCCAAGTAGGTTGTAAAGTACATATCCAAGGAATCAAATACACATTTTCAGGGCTGTCTGACAAACATCCTGTCAGAGTTCATTATTATAATATGAAGTGCAAATCTGCCAAAGGAATGAATTCATCAGGAGGTGTTTAAGTGGCATTATATTAACGTACACTCAATCTCCTTTAGCCTTGTGTCACTTCAGAATAATCAGCAAGCCTACTTTAAGATATAATAAACATATTTCATCCAATTAAGCAGCTAGCACATTTTTGGGGTCTGTACAAATAGTAACTAATGATAATTAACGTATCCTGCTGTTTCAGTGGCTTTTGATGTGTCTTAAGTACTGTAACAGTGCTCCCAATATTTAGTGAAAGTAACAATGCAACATTATAGATCCCATTTTTAACACACTCAATGTACATACCATGGGCCCCTGATATACACCAGCCTGAATCCACTCCTATTCCATTTTTTCTTGGCAAATCACTTTTCATTGCAGCTGCTATTTTTTATTCTGAAGAACGATGCTGCTTTTTGGCATTACACTTTTCAAACAATATGGAGCTATTTATGGCATGTGAACTTTCACAGATTTATCTAGAGCTCTCTGCTGCTGAGGGTTTTATTTTTATTATTATTATTTTTTTTGAGAAAACATTATTTTGGGATTTCCCAATCTGGGTGTGTTCTGTGTTTTTGGGGGCAAATCTTGCTGTAAATTATACTGAATCATAGAATATCAGGGTTGGAAGGGACCTCAGGAGGTCATCTAGTCCAACTCCCTGCTCAAAGCAGGACCAATCCCCAACTAAATCATCCCAGCCAGGGCTTTGTCAAGCCTGACCTTAAAAACCTCTAAGGAAGGAGATTCCACCACCTCCCTAGGTACCACCACCTCCCTAGGTAATCTGATGTAAATCTGGAGTGACTCCTATGGAGTCAGTTCCTTTTGAGTTCAATAGGAATTCTATGCCCAGCATGATCAAAGGGTTGGGGCTAGATTACGATTAGAAATTGCCTGGATCACTACCTTACCGTACTGCAGGTTTGTCTTGCATGGTAGTGTTCCAAGGGCTATACCTTCTGCCTTTGGATTCACATGTCTAGCTACACTGAAGTCAATGGGAGCTGCGTACATGGATCTGAAAAGAGGATAGAATCCTAATTGTTTTATCTCACTGGCTTTTGAACATCTTTAGCAATGGTGTCTCAATGATCCTTTATGGCAAATTATTTCATTATCTAATAAGCCTGACTATTACATACCTTAAAGGTGGATTAGACAGATATATTCTAATTCAACCACCATGTGTTGGGCCAGATGCTGGAATTCCTGGATGGGTTTCTATGGCATGGGTTATGCAGGAAGTCAGTCTAGGTGATCCTCAGAATGGTCACTTCTGGCCTTTAAATCTATGAATTTGTTTCCCCCAATGTCTGATCTAGAATATTCCTGTCAGGATATAGTCCTCGAATAATTATGATGCAACCTTATTATTTTACATTGTAAATAATTCCTTTGCACTTTCAGGTTATTAGCTGCCTGTGATGGGACTCCTGGAGTAAAACCTGGAATTGTGGGACCGCTGTCTTTGAAATAAGTTTATTAACTACAGTAAGAGATTTTAAGTGATTATAAGTAGTAGGCATAAAGGTCAGAGATAGTTAGCTAAGAAAATAAAAAGTAAACACACATTCTAAATCCTAAACTTTCAGACTAAGCAAGATTTGCATCAAACAGCTTTTCTCACCCCACTGGATGTTGCAAGTAATTTACAGTTCTTAATACACAAGCTGAATTCCCTTCTCAGCCAGGAAGCAGTCTCCCCAGTTCAAAGTCTTTGTCTTCCTAGCGTTCTTTTTGCCTTCAACATAGGTGGGGGAGGAGAGAGGTGGTCTCATGATGCCACTGTCCCTTGTGTTATATTCTCAATTCATATCCCAAGGAAGATACTGGCCCAGACATGTCCTGGGGGGCCTTGCTGAGTCACAGAGTTGAGCAATCCCCAATGTGTGGTGCCTGAGCAACTGTCTCTTACAGAATTGTAAATCTCCTGTTTACAATTCCCCTGCTGGTCAATGGCTTGTGATGGTCGCTTAATGCCTGTTTGGGTGTGGGTCACCTTCCTTGTTGCCACTGGGGAGCTAGCTGTGGGCATCTCCTGGACACACAGCATATTTCAATAACAACCCTATAGCAGAATATCATAATTCTATACATGGGTGGCGGGTGGAGTCCCACCCTGGCTCCGCCCCTTCTGCCCACCCACCCACTGGGGCATGAGCCCCAAGACCCCCTGCTCCCTCTTCATGGCTGGAGCCCCAACACCCCCTGCCCGCCCCATGCCCAGAGCCATGATCACTCCTCTGCGACCAGAGCCATGAGACCCCCTGCCCCCCACGGCCAGAGGAGCCCCGGGCCAACCGGAGCCTTTAGCCCCCCCACCCAACCTTCCCGGAGGAACCTCAGGCTGGCCAGAGGCGCTGCAGTCACGCCTCCCCTCCACAGACCCCAGGCCGCCTCGTGGGAGAATTCAAAAGCTCTTCTCTTCTTCTCTCTTCTGGAAGAAGAACCTGAGCTTTTGCTATGCCCAGGGCCAGCTCCAGGCACCAGCCCACCAAGCTGGTGCTTGGGGCGGCACCTGGAGGGGGGCGGCGCGGCGCTCCGGCCCCCGGGGAGAGCCGGGCCACGGCCGGGCTCGCCGCCCTGC
>NW_020664417.1:89967623-90045931 GCF_002925995.2 Terrapene triunguis | reverse complement strand
CAATATGTGTTACTCACCTTCCTGGGTTCATCAGAAGTCTCCCTGGACTCCAGGGAGATTACTGATGAACCCAAGAAGCTGAGTAACGTATAGGGCCTCCTTAGCCACCCTGGAACCTGCATGGGGCATAATAAAAAGCAAAATTTCCCCCGCCAAACCCACAACCGGAGTCCGGCAGCAGCAGCTGTGCTAGGGGAGGCCGAGCCTCCCCTGGCCTATTATACCCGCCAGCCATGATTCTATATACAATGATGATATACATCTTTTGACAGAACAATGAGTTTTAGCAGATCATGACCTTTCATATGATATCTTGCAAGGCATGCCTTCTAGGAACTATCACAACCATCTACCAGTGATCAATATGGGGGTCACAGGGTGCTACTTTGAGGTACAGTGCATCAGCTGCCAATGTGTGTATTTGAGTACCATATTTCATGTTCGTCATCTGTTTCTCTAAGTTAATGAGCAGGGCCATCCCTAGCTATCCTGGGGACCTAGGCAGCCCCCCTGCAGGGGATGTGTGAGGGGCCCCAGGCCTCTGTGGGGCGGGGGGGCGGGGCTGGCTTGGGGGCAGGGGGAACTGCCCCACAGCACTCACTGGTGGCGCAGCTGGGGCTGGGTTGCTGCACTTCCCGCCGCTGGTGAGTGTAGGACCGGCCCTGCTTCAGTTCCCAGGGGAGTGGGGGCAGGGCTGGGGCAGAGCAGGGGCGGGAAGAGGCAGGGATGGGGCAGAGCAGGGGCAGGAAGGGGCGGGGCAGGGGCAGAGGCTTTGGGGAAGGGGTGGAGTGGAGGCGGGGCTGGTGCAGAGCAGGATTGGGGGCCATGGGGAAGAGGCGTGGCGGGGCTGGAGCAGCTGCACAAGGCACCAGGAAATTTGGTGCCCCAAATTTCCTGGTGCCCTACGCAGCTGCGTACTTTGCATATGGGTAGGGACGGCCAGGGACGGTGCTACCATTAAGGCAAACTAGGCGGTTGCCTAGGGCGCCAAGATTTGGGGGCACCAAAAAGCGGTGCCCCCAATTTTTTTTATTGTGTTCCTGGGCTGGGCTGCTGCACCAGTCGCCGCTCCACTTCTCCCGCCTCCCAGGCTTGCGGTGCCAATCAGCTGTTTGGCACCGCAAGCCTGGGAGGGGAGGAGAATTAGAGCGGGAGCGGCGTGCTCAGGTAGGAGGCGGAGCAGAGGTGAGCTTGGGTGAGGAGTTGCCGCATGGCTCCCGGGGGGGGGAGGGAGCTTCCGCAGGGGGCCACCTCAGGGCAGAGGGGGGTGGAAGTTTCACCTAGGGCGCGAAACTTCCTTGCACCGGCCCTGGGAACGGCCCTGTTAATGAGTCAGACCATGGGCCTAAGTTATTTAATCTGTTCTCGTCCTTTTCATATTTGCAAAACATCTTATGGAAAAGATGTTTAAAATATGTGGGTTTGGTCAGGAAAGTTACAATGTAAAAAGCACCCATACTTAATACACATAGTGTGATCCTTGTGTGTCTGTTTACCACCACAAATAATCGTTTTTACCCTTTTCAACACAACAAAGCCAATACAGCTATGGGAGTGCAACTGGAGTCTTTTATGCATCATCAAAACCTTCAGCTAAATTCTGACACTAGAATTTTAATTACCGTGGATAGAGGAGGAAGAATGAAGAGAGCTTGGTTTTCAGATCCCAGGTTTCCTGTCCTGGTCATCAGAAAAATCCTCTCCCACCTTGTAAACTGAGCAAAGCTGCTCTGGAAACCAATGAAAAATGAACATCACCATGTCCATGTCATTTTTACAGTCCCTTTTCTAACTATTGCACAGTTTATTGCTGCTTTGAAAAGGGACTGTAAAAACGCCACCTTCTGATTTAGCAGAGATCTGCTCTTTGTGTGTAATCAGAATCATATTTGCTGTCTTAATTGATGAGAGTAATTAGACAAGATTAATTGACAAGAGTAATTATAGAGTAATTTTAAGGTCTTTTACTCTTGTTAGCGCTCCAGGCCAACACAGCTAAGAGAGCTGGATTCTGTTCCAGCTTGTGCTCCATCCATCAACAGAATTGTTAACTACGTTCAATTTACAGAGCCAACCAATTACGCCTCGTGAGACAATGGAGCTGCACAGGAGGACAGGAGGATAGATTCTGGTGCTTACTTCTGATTTCACACCAGTTTTACACTGGTGTAACTGTTGACTCTGTGGAATTACTTCTGATATACGCAAGTGTGAATAAGATCAGAATCAGACTCTACATTTACAAAAACTGTATTTAGTTCTGATAATGGTGCATGAGAAACAACTTAGCTTGACTCTCAGGGCCAGATCCCCATCTGTACTCAGCACACCAGGGAAAAGGGGTGAAGATGAGGGGGTTAGGTGGTGTGTCATCTGTCCACCCCTGATCCTGGGGGTTGCCAGCGGCCAAATCAGCCCCCAGAGCGATTTAGAGCAACCTTAGGGCTTTGATCTAGAATCGACGAGTCAATAACGGTGGAACCCTCCTAGCCTGACTTTTACAGTCATTTTTCAGAGTCGATTCACACATGGAGCAGATTGTACAACAAACAGCCTCTGTCCCCACAGCACACGTCTCAGTTACTGTCATCTTTTCAGTGCCTTGTCTTTTCATCCTTTCCTCTTTTTGTTTTCAGCCATAACATTTGCATTTGGAGACACCCTTAGCGAAGCAGAGCCAACCATTGGCAAGGTTGTGGGTGGTTGTTGTTGTTTTTTTTAAGTAAGACAAAAATCTACATTCAGATTTAAGAAAGGGCAGTATTTTATCGCTCTGTTTAAGCACTGCCAGGAGTTATTCTATTATACCCAAACATGTCTATTTACTCTTTAAAGCATGTTCCTTTTATTTACTTCTCCAGAGCTGCTTGTTTAATCCAGTCTCTTTTCCACTGAATTACACTTGCACAATAACGCAATTGCAAGGCCAAACAGGTTCAGCTTGGGTAGGGGTGGCGGTGGAGGGAGCATGTATTCATGTTAAATAATATCTCTGCCATTTAAAAATAAAGAAATCAGTCTAAAGATCCATTCTGACCAGCAATTTTTGGATCTAAATATAAAAAAGGAGTCCTGAATGGGAGTTATTGCTCATGATCTTGATCGGCAAAGTTCTTTTAGAAACAATACATAAAATCAAGGAAAACCAGCTGAAAAATGAAGCCCATTTCTAAGTCTTTTATCCACGTAGTTTGAGGTTTGACAAAAATATATGTAATGCTCTTGTAAAAACAATAAGGAGTCTGGTGGCACCTTCAGATGCATCTGAAGAAGTGAGGTTTTTACCCACGAAAGCTTATGCCCAAATAAATCTGTTAGTCTTTAAGGTGCCACCAGACTCCTTATTGTTTTTGTAGATACAGACTAACACGGCTACCCCCGATACGTAATGCTCTTGTGTAATCATTTATCCATAGGGCTTGGTTATTTGGGGTGAGCCCAGTTCTCAAACACGAGCACCTTAAATGGACATCTAAGCCGTGCATTTGGATATTCAAATTGGCACAGAGATACATAAATGCATATTTTCCATGCCTGGGGGTCAGTAGGCCTGATCCTACACGACTGACTTCAGTGGGTATGGAATAAAGCCCACTCTGTGTGTCTGAATGCAGGGTTCGGATACCTAATAAGGGCCTCCATTGGAAAGCTAGTCCCATAATGCAGTTTATATATTGTATTTCCAAAATGTCTTCATTGTGACAGTTTTATTATAACTGTTTTTGCCAATGCTTTGTATGGATGGGATAGCAGCAGAGGACACCTTGTTATTTATCCACTCCTCATTGATTTTATGTTTATTATCTGTTTTATTATTTTGTTTCCCCTGTGTCACATACTGTAACTGGCTGCTTTCTTTTTGTTATTAATGACTACTATTATATCTTAGTGAAACAAACACCATGGCACTTTAGTGACACTCCTGAAGACCAGGTTCCTGCCCCAAGGAGTGTACTTTATTATTTATCATTTATTATCATCTAAGTGTTCCTATTTGATACATTGTCTTCTTCTAGATTGTTATTCACCATGGCAGAAGCCAAATAATCCCTGCTGATGCTGTTGTACAATACAAAGCTGTAGGGTTTGTAACGTTTGGATTAAGTAAGGGGCAGATTCAGTCTTTCTGAACAGGAAAGTGCTTAGCAGAAAATGTTGACAGGTTTTTGCACGTGCCAAAGACTGTTTAACATATAGCATATTCTTCCCCTTTTATCCATATCTTTTATGGTGTGGCCATCTGATTAAAGGGATTGTATTCTTGCGCTTTAGACTAACCAGGCCCAATATGGTTAATATTTAACCCAGGCTTTTTGCCTATATACAGTGTGATTCCCTCCGCATGCAATATTGCTTCTACCTTGCACCTTTTTCTGTCTGCCCTATACAGACTTCGTTTCCTAGTCATCTCTTTAGAACCTGAGACTAGCAGCAAGGACATATGGGTTCTGTTCCAAGCTCTGATTCATTGTATGACAAAGAGGATTGTGACACTATGTCCTGGGGGCTCTCGAAGTACAATAGATCGCGTGTGAGTGTCATTCTTGCTATGGGGGAAAGGCCTTTTCAGAGAGGAAGACTTTGCAGCGTTGCCTCAAGACGGTCAGACTCTGGTTTCCCCTGATGTCCTCTGGAAGTTTGTTCCATACCTGGATCCCCTCAAAAGAGAAAGCTCTGACCCCAGCGCTCACATGTTTTGTCCTGGGCTATGTGATCTGCATTGTCCCAGAGAAGTGCGACTGTCTTGGCTGTTTGGAGATTGAAATTCGGTCTTTACTGTAAAAAGCATGAGGTCATAAAAAGGGCGTCTACAAAGGTGACTGAATAAAATTAACTCCTGCAAAATAAATGCCGGGGGGACTACAATAAGAATTCAGTAATCTTCAGTGCAAACAATACTATGTCAGGGGGACGAAAACCTGCCCTGTCTTTCACAAGGAGGACTATGGGAGACGTTCTCTGGTGAGACCTCTGCAAAAGGACTCCAGCCAGCCAGGGCCAGGGCACCTCATGGTGAGGTGGGTCCAGGTACTATGCAGTGCAGTAGGAGCCGCGCAGTGCTCCCGCTTCTGGCACTTGCTGCTCACAGCCGTGTACATACTCAGCAGCAGGGGAGCGCTGTGCTCTTCCTCTAATGAGGAGCAAAGTGTACTCCCCAGTATGAAACACACAGACTATATCCCTTGGGACATGGGGCCTAGCCCTGTGCATGGAAATGGAGAGTGCTCAGCCCCTTGCAAGATCAGGTCTATGGTGTGTGTATAAGTGTTTTCTTCTTGAACATGCTGCAGACGTCCTTTCCTACTGGTCGCTCAGGTGGGGGAGAGTCTCCCTGCATGCTCTTGTCTCCCTCATTCCCCAGCATGGCAAAGGTCAGCATTTGGCCCACTCCGTATTTTCCAATTACTTTTATCTGTGCATAGAAACAGAAAAATGTTTCCTAGCAGAATTGTCTCTGTCTGGCCTTATGCATAAGAGTAAACAAGGCATAGCCGTTGACTATATGCTTAACATATTTTTGGTGGTATTTCCATCCAAAAAATGCAGCTGCAATATATTCTCAGTAAAGTGGAACTAATGCTCAACTTCAGCAAGAACATTACTAACTGAAAGACATTTCAAACAACACTGATTAGAGCAAAGGTTTCCCCCAAAGGGCTTTTGCTTTTTTTTTTACAAAGAGTTTCAGAAAAATCGCTGCCCACCCTGGCAATCAATATTGATTCAGAATCTGAAGCTGCTCCATTGATTCCTGTGGGTTTCCTCTGGATTTGCGCAAGTATAAATGGGATCACAATCAGACTCATTGTTTCTCAGCGGCATTGTTACAGATTGATACTTTGGACAATCTGAAGTTTCTCATTAAATGATGATGATTAGAAGGATATGGCCAGCCAGGGTGAAGTTGTGCTAGTACAACATAAATATATACAGTGCATCTGACACGATGCATGTGGCTGAGGTCTAGGATCCTACTGCTCAAAATTAAAACACAAACATATAGTCATGGTTTTGGATTAAATTATACAAACATTTCAAAATAGTTTATGCATTCAAATGGGTGTGCTGTCCTGGAGAGTCCCACACATACGAAATAACATGCATTGGTCAAAAATGCTGAGAGATTTGAAATGAAATAGTTTGGAAAGATGTCTTATTTCTTCCAACATCAATCCCCAGACAGCTTCTCCTTAACATTCCTCAGGTCAGTGCAGCAATTGACTCAACATTTCTCCATTTCACTCTGTCTGTTCAGCTTTGGGGGGGTTTATGGTCAGTTTTCACTGTCTTTTCTTTCCTGTCTGTTACCTCTGGAGGACAAAAAGTGCCTGATCGTGACCTCACTTTATGCAAACAAATCTCCTAATTTCAATGGGCATTTTGCCTGTGTGGAGGATTGGGCACTAAATATTGCAACCCCTTTAAAGAGTACGATAATATGATTTTTGGGTTGCATATTCAGAGGCATCAACTTGTGCTACCTCGATTTAATAGTCTCTTTCTCTGGGCTGGTCTACACTGGGGGGGGGGATCGATCTAAGATACGCAACTTCAGCTACGTGAATAGCGTAGCTGAAGTCGACGTATCTTAGATCGACTTACCTGGGGTCCACACGGCGCGGGATCGATGGCCGCGGATCCCCCGTCCAGGTCCGGCTCCAGGGTTTTGGCCACCCCAAGCAGACAAACAAACAAACAAACAAAAAAGCCGCGATCGCGATCTGCGGCGGCAATTCGGCGGCAGGTCCTTCGCTCCGAGCAGGAGTGAGGGACCATCCGCCGAATTGCCGCCGAACAGCTGGACGTGCCGCACCTCTCCGAAGTGGCCGCCCCAAGCACCTGCTTGGTAAGCTGGTGCCTGGAGCCGGCCCTGCCCCAGTCGACTCCGCTACCGCCGCTCGCTCCGGTGGAGTTCCGGAGTCGACGGGGAGTGCGTTCGGGGATCGATATATCACGTCTTATCCCCGATAAATCGATCGCTACCCGCTGATATGGCTCTGTTGGTTGAGACCATGCCTAGAAATATTGAATCTAATTCTCATCTCATACCAGCTCCAGTGGCTTCAATGGAATTACTCCTGATTTATTCAGGTGTAAGTGAAAGGAGAATCGGGCCCCTTGTATTCGCTTCTGGAGACTTCAATATCACAAAGATTCCAAGAAACTGGAAGTGAGGAACAAAAATGATCTGGGATCTACATAAGGATGTATTGATAGAGGATAAATTGAAAAAACTAACCATGTTTAGTTTGGCTAAGTGATAACTAAGCAGAGGGAACTGGAATCTATATGCAAATATTTAAAAGGTGTAAACACCAACAATGGCAAAGATCATCTAGGGTGCTACAAAAGGGTTTCATTAAGAATAATGAGATTAATTAAATGAAAGGAAAATTAACTATTTTGAAAAACATTGTGACCAATTCTATATATGTTCTTATACTGCCTTCATCGGATCTGAGGTCCTTGCAGCTGTGACTAACATCTGGCCCCAGGGAGAGCATTGTGCATGCACTGTTGTATTTTGTTTTGATAGGCACCACTCGGCCACCATAGGCATGACCTCGCACTCACTGTGTGTGTGTGAGGTCACACTGGTGGGGGCGGGGCAGCATGCTCTTCAAAATGGCTTTCCCGGTGTGGCATGACCTCACACACACTGTGCATGGGAGGTCATGCCAGCAGGGGCTGGGTCATACCAGCGGGGATGGGCCGTTCCCGGAAGTACTGGTATGTCTGGAATTTTGAGAATGTGTGAGTGGCCACCCTAATTGTGCCGGGGAATGGAATTGTGGACAGCTGTCCCCAGCCCAGAGCTGTGCCCAGGCCATTGAGCACTTTGAAGATAAGGACAGAGACAGTGAAGTTGACTCAGTATTCTGTGGGAAGCCAGTGTAGAGAGTGGATGGGTTTGATGTGCTCCTGGTAGCCCACGTTGTTGAGGAGATGTGCTGCAGTGTTCTGATGGCTTTGTGCCCAGGTATATCACATGGCCATAATCCAGATGGAAGGTGACAAAGGTGTGTCTAACCAAGGCCAGGTCACCAGCTGCTAGGACAGATGAGTCTCCTGGCCAACTGGAGATGGTAGCGGGCATTACTTCTGAGTGCTATTGTGTGGAGAGTTTAGCATCAGCTTGGAATCCAACAGCAGTCCTGGAGTACAGTGAGATTGGTTAGAGTGTACAATAGTCTCCAAAGGGAAGTGCTAGAAGATCTCTCTCACTTGTGACTTTTAAAATATAGTGGACAACCCACTAGGAAATGTAGAGGATAATTGTACACTGGAATGGGGCATAGACTAGAGCCATGACTACACTTACCGGTAGACTGGCACTGCTGCAATCGATGCCGTGGGTGTCGATTTAGCAGGTCTGGTGAAGACATGCTAAATCAATGGGAGAGTGTTCTCCCATTGATTTGTGTACTCCACCTCCCCGAGAAGAATAAGGGAAGTTGACGGGAGAGCGTCTCCTGTCAACACAGCGCCGTGTAGACACTGCTGTAAATCGATCTGAGCTATGTCGACTTCACTTACGTTATTCCCGTAAGTGAAGTAGCATAACTTAGGTTGACTTACGCCGGTAGTGTAGACTAGCCCTACATAACCTAGGTCTTTCCCATCTCTAATTCTTATTACTCTAATTGATTGTGCATGTTCATACAATTTAAAACTACACTGAAGGGATGAAAAGTGACTGACTTGGGCATAGGGGGAAAGAAGTCTAAACTGAACACTACAAAAGAAGGAAACACTGTAAACATGCCTCAGTAAGTCATCCCTCCATGACTCCCCTTGACTTCAACGAGCCCTACAATTCTAATGTTTTCCCTATGGAATTTGACTCTGTTCAGTTCAAAATTCAGTAATTTTGGACCAGACCTTGCAGTCCTTACTGGAACAAATCTTATGTTGAATTAAAAGGGGGCAAAACCTGCTTACTAGCCTCCAGGCAGCTATGGAAGGTCCTGATGCAAGGGAATTGGTGCAGACCTTTTGGGGAACAGAACAGAAAACTCCATGCAAGATCCAGATTATGTGCAAAATCAGAGCCGTTGTGAGCATGACAAGTGTTGGCAACGTTAGTCTAATTATTCAGGCCATAATTTTCAGACATGGATGCATGCTTATAATTAGCTATCTGAATTCCAAGCTGAACACCTGATTTTCAGAGGTACTAAGCACCTGCAGTTCTTGATTTCAGTGAGAGCAGAGCTTGAATTACACCAGTAGACTATTCAACATTTGTCTTATATCCTCAGTCAGCAAACAGCACAGAAAAAGTGCCCAAGTCATGTTTTTAGAAGAGTGTTGAGGGTATGTAGGAGGGATGTATTTTCTCATGAAGAAAGATTTCTTACTTGTGTACAGATATCTCACGTTTACAGTATTTTAACTATAACATTGTCTGTCTGAAGATAGATTAGATAGAGAACATTCTGGTTCTCTTAAGATACTGCTCTCTGAGAAATGGTGCTTCATACTCAAACTACAGACCCTAATGTAATACCAAACTGATTTGGAAAAACCCTCCCTCCAGCAGGTTCAGATATGAGTAGAAACCACTATGTTCTTGTCCGCTACAGCAAGAGCTGGGAAATACAAGGCTCAGCATTTTGGGGCCTGTTTTAGACCTGGTGTAAGTAGCACCACTGTAGATAATAAACAAATATGGCTTGATTGCCTTGTCGTTAGCATGCTGAGAATGGCAATAAAAAATGCCCCATGTATGATGCCCCATTTGTCCATCTATCTGTGACTTTTTCTGTGCTGCCCCTTCCTCTTGAAATGCTTTCTCTGAACTGAGTAGTCAAGTTACTTACCTTCCCCCTCATTCAGCGCCGTCCTTAAGAGTCAACCTGGGATGGAGAAAGCACGCTAGTCTAGGGCAGGGGAAATGGGGCAATGGACTTGGGGTATATTGCATAACCTTGGATGTTCCTCACCTTCACCTGCAGACGTGCTCCTGCAGCTGTGGTTACAGAAGCCGACGGTTCCCACCTCCCCTCCGTGCTCTTGCAGAACACCCTCATGGAGCTGGATGGAGGGGCTCTTGAAGCAACCGCTGCCAGTGCAAGCTTCTTTTGTGTTCTCTGAGCCCAGAGCATTCAGCTCAACTGTGAGACAACGGACCAACCTGTACGCAGACCTTGTCGGTGCATGTCCAACCCACACACCTCCTGGGTGTGGTGCTCTGTCCCCCCTAGTGGCACCAAGACCACTTGGAGATTAATGAGTCTGCTACAGCCTGAGCTAAGGCCCATGCGGCTTTTAACTCATGCAGTAGAGGCTCATGCATTTAGCACCTAGAGGTCCCAGGTTCAATCCTGCCTGCAGACGACCGGGATCTGTCAGCATTACATGTGCATGCTCTTACTTCAGTTTAAGAGTGCCTTCTATCCACTTAGCTGAAGTTGTAAGGAATTGCATAGATGAAGCCTTGTGCATCCCAAATGCTGAGTAGCATTGCAGTGAGTGGAGGAGGGAGAGAGAATATACAAAAGTCAAGATGGGGGAATAAAAAGAAGAATGAAGATATAAAAAGATGCAGGTGGCAAAGAAGAGATGAACAGATTAAAAGAGAGCCCATGTCATCTGTTCTGGAGCAGGAGATGAGTTCTTGTGGGATACAGATTGACCAGACCATTATAGCCAAAACAAAATGTCTGGGCACTACTGGTCTACAAGGAGCCCTTGAGAACAATTCAGAGGCAAACTGCTTGTTCGTTTTCCATTCCAGCCAGACAGAGCAAAGTGCTTTGCTGCTTAGTGTTCATTTTGTTTACCGGCCCAAGAAAGTTGTTTTCTAGCAGACTCAGGACAACCTGGACAGAAGCAAACTTAGGCAGATGACTTTCCAACTGTCTCATGCAGGGGTGGCTAACCTGAGGCTGAGAAGGAGCCAGAATTTACCAATGTACATTGCCAAAGAGCCACAGTAATATGTCAGCAGCCTCCCATTAGCCCTCCCCCCAGTGCCTCCCACCCACCGGCAGCCCACCCATCAGCACCTCCCCCTCCCTCCCCGCACCTCCCGATCAGCTGTTTTGTGGCGTGGGGGAGGAGGGAGGTGCGAGGGCACGGCAGGCTCAGGGGAGGGGGCGGGAAGGGGTGGAGTGGGGGCAGGGCCTGGGGCAGAGCCAGGGGTTGAGCAGTGAGCACCCCCCAGCACATTGGAAAGTTGGCGCCTGTAGCTCCAGCCCTGGAGTCGGTGCCTATACAAGGAGCCGCATATTAACTTCTGAAGAGCCGCATGTGGCTCCCGAGCTACAGGTTGGCCACCCCTGGTCTAGTGATTCAGCTGTATATAGTCTGGCTGGAGAAATGCAGCTCTCTGCATGTTTCTTTATTTAGCAGCAGGAGATTTTGTTGCTGGTAAAATAGGATCCGTGTCAATTGAGTAAATTCTTTTTGTTTTATTACAAGCTCCATATTTATTTCCTCATCCGAGCATTGTATCAGGGATGGATAGAAACTGAAAACAGGCTTTTCACCTTCTCACGTAACTTCTGATGATTGCTGTGGATGTTTTGAGTCTGTGAGGAGGAAGCACAATCTAGTGGCTAGGGTTCTAGCCTGGGATGCAGGAGACGTGGGCTCAGTTTCCTGTTCCATCACAGACTTCAAGTCTGATTCCAATGAGAGTTAGGCACCTAAATACCTTTGAGGATTAGGGTGACCAGACAGCAAGTGTGAAAAATCGGGATGGGGGTGGGGCGCAATAGGAGCCTATATAAGAAAAAGCCCCAAATATCGGTACTGTCCCTATATAATCGGGACATCTGGTCACCCTATTGAGGATCTGTGCCTCTGTCCCTTAGTTCCCCATCTGCAAAGAGGGGATAAGAGCATTTAGCATGTTGTGAGGATAAATACATTACAAATTGTGAGATCCTCCCAGACAGTATGGAGGGCCATTCGAGTACCTTAGGTTTGTGTGTGAGCAGTGTAGGATTGGATCCTTCACTGGTTTAAGTTTTTAAAAAGATCATAATATAAAATAGACATAATGGCTTCTATTTTGCTGCTATGTTTGTTTAGGCTCATTATTAAATCCCTTCGGCTAGTATTGATCATTGAGGACTCAAGCTATGTTGTTATTATTTGTATGACTGCAGTATGTAAGGCCTCATTGTGCTAAGGGGTGCACAAATATGCACTAATAGACAATCCCTGCCCCAGCCTACACAGACAAAGGTTGTGAGAAAGGAACTATTATCCTCATTTTACAGGTGAGGAGCTGGGCCTGAGGCATAGAGAGACTAAGGACTTGTTTATACCATGGGGTAATGTGCTCTATGAGGATATGTTTTCTAAAGCGGATTAATTGGTCCATGTAGACTCTGCTTGTGTGCTTTAACATAGTGCTGTTTGACACTCTAGGGCAGTGGTTCTCAAACTAGGGCCACCGTTTGTTCAGGGAAAGCCCCTGATGGGCCGGGACGGTTTGTTTATCTGCCGCATCCACAGGTTCGGCCGATCGCAGCTCCCAGTGGCTGCGGTTCACCGTTCCAGGCCAATGGGACCTGCGGGAAGCGGCGGCCAGTACGTCCCTCGGCCCGCGCCGCTTCCTGCAGCTCCCATTGGCCTGGAGCGGCGAATCGCGGCCACTGGGAGCTGCGATCGGCCGAACCTGTGGACGTGGCAGATAAACAAACCGGATGGGCCCACCAGGGGCTTTCCCTGAACAAGCGGCGGCCCTAGTTTGAGAACCACTGCTATACCAGCAGTGTCTATATGGACCAGTTAGTGCGCAGGACATGCGCTTTAGAAACCATACCCCCACAAAGCATGTTACACCACCATGTAGACAAGTCCTTAGTCATAGGAAGGCTGGGGTGGTGCTTAGAATTGAACCCAGAACTCCTGAATTCTAGTCTAGTGCCTGACCCACAAAACCATTGTTAGATAATAGGAATACCGACTAAAATGTTCTACTTCCTATCATCTTACATGAATGGGAGTTGAGGGCATTATGCACTTTGCAGGATTCTGCCCTTGATTTGAGTGGAACTTGGCACGGGCACAGAGCAGAGCTGATTGGTGGATCGGGCCTTAGACTGTAAAATCTTTGTAGAAGGGGCTTTGCATTCTTTTTGGTAAAGAACCTATGACATTATGCTCATTATATAAATAAATAAGACAATACAAAGAAGTTCCCTAGCTATTTAGAGCCCAAATGTTCCCTCTTGCTGGTGTAAATCGGGAGTAACTTAATCAAAATCCAGTGTCTAAATGTGGTACTGTATAAAAGAAATGAGAGGAGAATCGAGTCCATTTATGTCCTGTACTGATCTTCAAAACTCTCTTTGAAGCCAGTAAGGATCGTGCTGTTATTGGCTGATACAAGGAACTGCCCATCTGGGATATTTCAAATGAGTGAGATTTAATAATAAAATAATGACAATAATATATAAAGTATACAAAGGCGACTGTGCAACAGCTTCTTTTTGTTTCTGTTTGGTGTTTTATTTGTTTAGTCTGTTTCTTGAATACATTGATTTTGTATATGGAAATTTGATTCTGTCAAGAACTGCCAAGCTAAGGCATTTAATAAAAAACGAGGGCGATTTCATAATCGTAATAACAGAAAACAGATTAAATGGACATTTTAACACCTCCTTGGTTTTTGTTTAGGATCCTCCTTGTATGTGTTCACATTGGAGTGGTATTAAAACTTTTATTTGCTTCCAAGAGGAACAGCTTTGCTGGGACATTTCAAATTAGATTTTGTAACAAATAACAACAACAACGACAATAGCTTTCTCTGTATGTAAAGCTTAGCTGTTAATACTGTTTTTCCCTTGGCTATTGTTTAGTTTACTTTGTGAGTGCTGTTGGATTGATTTTATACTGTATAAGAGAATTTTTTTGGTGTAAGATGGGAGTTTAGAACTCAGCAGCATTTAAAAGTAAATAAATAATCATAACAGTTAATATATGACACACACGACAAGAGCTTATTTTCCCTCTTTGTGTGTGTGTTTAGTCTCATTCTGGAATGATCGGATGGGTGCTTAGAGATTTATGTGCTTTCAAGAGGAGTTGCCAAGATGGTCTATCAGATAGACAGACGGACAGACAGAGTGGTGTGCAGTTAGATAGAGGTATGGATTGTGGTAGAGAAAGAGAGCGGTATAGGTATGGTGACAGACTATCTGTCTCTCTCTATATCTGTCTCTCTTTGTGTACCACAATGCAGGTCTATCTAAATGCACACTCCTCTCTCTGTCTGGCTAATTATCTTATAGATTGTTTTTTTTAATTAGTCTCTTTCAAACCTAACAAGAAACAATCAGGCCGAAGGAGGAGTGAAAGTGTGAATGTCCCATTAGCGAGAGAGACAAGGTGGGCGAGGTAATATCTTTTATTGGCCAACTTCTGTTGGTGAGACAGTCCATGTCTCACTGGCACACATCTCTGATCCCTTCAGCATGGCCAGAGGCAGAGAGCTTGCCACCAAAGGAAGGCTCAAGTGAGCGCAAATGGAGAGGGCAGCTGGGTGGAGCTGAGAGTGGGGAGGAGACAGCCAGCCAGCCCCCTTACTTGGGCTGGACTGCAGTGCCCGGGGAACCCGCAGCTCCCAAGCACCGGCCGCAGCCAGTTCCTCTGCAAAGGGTTAAAGGGAGCCTCAGCCTTGAAGTGGGCTGGAGGGAGGGGCGGAGGGATTAACTTGATTGGTGAGAAGTTTGTAGCTGGGCGGTGCCGGGCCGCCCTTACGGCTCTGCGCTCCCCCAGAATCACAAAGCCCTGCAGGGAAACGCTTGTTCCTTCGCTTCAACTGCCCCCACCACCCCTTAAACGTGATCCCGGCTCAGCTATCCCCAGGGCGGCATCACCCAGGCACCCTGCGGCGCAGATCTCCTGCGATCCCGGGGGATCTGTCAGAGCCGGGGCTGCGGATTCCTAGCCCACCACCCACCCGCTCACTCCCCCCCGCACCCTGACCCGGAGCTGCAGCTCGTGCAAAGCAGGGAAAAGACAAGTTTTTCTCTCCCCTGACTTAGCTAATCGCGGAGAGCCCTGCGCGCTGCCAGCGCCTTTTGTGGCAAAGTGTTTTCTGGTGGAAAGATGGTGGCTTGAAACTTTGATGCTTTAATGAGCGCACTGAAGGGTTGGTAGGTAAAGGGACTCCAGCCCCTCAGGTATATTTTGCATTGTGAGTTTCCTTTAAAAAAACCAACCAACCAACCCAACAAAAGAGCCAGGAACTTACCAAATCCTCCGCCAAGGAACCTGCTTTTCAGTGCTTGCCCTCCCTGCCGTGCAAAGCTGGGGGCTGTCAACGTGCAAAGTTTGATTTACTCCCCTGCCCGCCTGCGGAAGGAATGAAGCTGAAATGAAAAGAGGCAGCACATGGGACTGGCTAGAGGACTGGCTTTCCCGGCTTGCCATTCAAAGGGATATGTTATGATGGGGCAAACCGCGCGCTGTTAAGTCACCGGGCTGCCGCTGAAGGTAAGTGGCTCTTCCAAGAACATTAAATAAGGGAACTTAACCTGGACAGTTGATTGACGTCCCCGTGTTTCGCTGAGGTTAAAAGCGACGCCCGTGAAGGGGCTGGGGGCCCTGCAGGCGTCAGTGAATTAAGAAGGGAGTTCACATCTGCTCTTAACGCCAGCCAGGGCGCAGCGGTGCGCTGGGACCCTGCCCCCTGGAACCAGCCGCCCCAGCCAGAAGGCAGGACTCCGGCGGGCTGCTCCAGGAGTGTGCCGGTGTCCTGGAAGGAGTCAGGGTTAATGTTAATGATTAATCAGACCTCTCTGCGTTTCAGGCGGTCTTCGGCGTTGGAGCCACAAGTGACAGAGCTCAGCGGGCCGGGGATGGCTGTGTGGCCCATGTGTTGTTACACTCCTCCCACGGGTGGGCAGCATGCAGACACTTTTCTGTTACCCTCCCGAGCGCCGGGGCTGCTCGCTGGCCTGCCCGGGAAGGGAAAGGCACACGAGTGATGATTACCCCGCGAGTCACCAATACACATGCATGCCTGCCCAGGGGAGGCGCAGGTTCCAGCTCCCTTAGACCTCACTGGCTCTGGTGCCTTTGGGGAGAGGAGGTGTTTACTTGAAAAAGGGACAGGAAAACCCCTGGTCAGTTTCACGCTGGATGTTTGAAGCCATATAGAATCACAGAACTGGAAGGGACCTCCAGAGGTCATCTAGTCCACCCCCCTGCACTCAAGGCAGGACTAAGTATTATCTAGACCAGAATGGGGAAGGGCTGGGAACTGCACCCCTCTTTTACAGGACTCGCTGACTAATGGGGAACGGGATCAGCTGTGGGGTGGCTTGGTCCCGTGGGCCCTGGACCAAGGCTGTGTGCCTTCCTGACTCCAGATGGTGGGGCTGGGAGGGTAAGGGACGGTGACTGCTCTGCTGGGTTGGTTTGGGAAGCACAGTTTCTGCTGAGAGCTGGTTACCTCTCCTGGCATGACCTGCCTCAGGCTCCCTGCTGAAAATAATATATTAACATAATAGCAGCAACCAAAACAGCCTTTCTCTGAGAAGCCTCTCAGATTATACCTTTGCAAGGTATAATCGTTTCTGGATTCTTCCTTCCCCTTCCTCGCAGCGCAGTTCTGTAAGATGGAAATGACGGTACATCATGTGTCCCTCTGCACTCCCCAGGTGGGTTGATGTGCACTCATGCCTTGGGCAGAGATTCTGTATTAATCACAGCTCCCCCCCCCCCACTTCATTTTACCACCTTAAGAATTTGTGGTGCAAATTTGTAAGCTAATGGCAATGTGTAATTATTTGGTTTGTTGGATGCTATACATGGATTGTTGTATGTCCTGAGGGCATAGAGCGTTTAAATCAGGGAGTTTACAAGAGGGAGGAATTCAGATAGTGTTTAGAGAGTGAGAGTTTTAGGAGGAGAACAGAGTGTAATTAATGTAAACCTGATCTACCTAGATTTTTAAAAAAAACAACAGATATTAGAGCAGCCAAGGAATATTCAAGGGTATGAATGACAGGTTTGCAGCAGGACACACCTTTGGTGTAAACCAAAACAAGCCCTGCTTGAAAGGAAAGGAGGGTTGGGAAAATGAATTGCTGCGAAGAAAAATTCAGCACTGAAGGAAATATACAGAGCTCTAGCACCCACGTTAGAAGCAATGAAGCAGAAAAGCTAAATTCTGTGGGTGGAAAGGATAGATTCCTTTATTCAGCTCCTCCAAACGTTTTTAACCTGAAATCTTGTTTTATGGCCACTCACTAGTGTTTGCTTGCCTTCAAGACTGGTTCTGTACAAGATACCAAAAAAGTGTTTGATTTATATCAGGCAAGAGCAAAAGATTAGGACAGAGCAAAGTTTTACATGCGGAATGCCAAGGAATGAATTATAAATATTTATAATTGCTGGTACAAATTTTGTTTGCTCTACTACCACACCGAGGGGTTGGCTTTTTTTAAATTCTCATTTCCCTTCTTTTTCCTTCTTCCAGGTTTGAAAGATCAAAAATCTGTACAATACAGACGGAACCAGTTTTCAAAATGGAATTCCAGTTTGCGCTCTTTTTTGTAGGGATAATTGCATTTTCAGATTCAGCCCGAGGTAAGGAGAATGAGCTTTATGCAGCCTTGGAAATGGTTTGTGGCTTGTGCCTTTACATTTGCTCCAGTTGTGCTCATGTTCTTCCAACACCCTATAGCCCCTTTTAGAGACCAAATCATGATATTTCCTTCTGCATAGAATCTCCCTTCCCCCTTGTCCTCCCACACATGCATTCCTCCCATGGCACTTTTTTTTCAGTGTTGACCGTGATATCGCAACTCGGATGCAGGATGGTCACTTTTTGGCCAGTTTGTTAATTGCAGGTGAGCTCTTTGCTTTTGTCGTTTATGTGTAAAAATACACAGTTGGCTTTCAACTTTCAGTGTAGGGTTAAAGGAAAACAATTGCATTCCTTTGTGGATCAGGAGTGCCTCTCCCCTCCTGTAATCCCTCCAAACTTTGCCCTGTGTATTTCCAATAGCAAACTAAACAAACAAATCCATTAACTTTCCAAGTGACAGACAAATGACAGTTCTCAACAGCTAGCACATATTTTAACACTGGGACTCCAGTAGACGATCAGATTTCAATAAACAGGTTACCCTACCAGTGGTGGATTGAAAAACAATGACCTAGGAGTTGAGGTAAGGGAGGAGAGGTTTCCTATGAGAAGATAATTTAACAAAAGTTACAGGCTCAGAATAGAAAGAACCATTACTTGTCCTCAGCATTAGTCTAACGCCACGACTCTCAACCTTTCCAGACTACTGTACCTCTTTTAGGGGTCTGCTTTGTCTTGCGTACCCCAAGTTTCACCTCACTTAAAAACTACTCGCTTACAAAATCAGACCTAAAAATACAAAAGTGTCACAGTATGCTATTACTGACAAATTGCTTACTTTCTCATTTTTACCACATACTTATAAAATAAATCAACTGGAATATAAATATTGTACTTACATTTCAGTGCATAATATATACAGTGGTATAAACAAGTCGTCGTATGAAATTTTAGTTTGTACTGACTTTGCGAGTGCTTTTTAGGTAGCCTGTTGTGCTACATACATGTCTAGATGAGTTGATGTACCCCCTGGAAGACTGCGTGCCCCTAACGGTACATGTACCCCTGGTTAAGAACCACTGGTCTAACATACCTTTGCCAGTGCTGTCACGTTAGCATTGGAAAGTCTGAATGATAAACCACTCTCTCAGTCTAACTGATTCTCTACTGGTCACAAAGGAGAGGAGTGCATTGTTCCATGAGAATGGTTGTATGTATTTAGGATGTAGATTTGCCCCAGCTGCAATCCCAAACACTGTTGAAGAAGCATAAATTGCTGAGCGACCATTAAAAATGCCCAGCACAAGATTATGTGTTGCTTAGTTTACAATTTAAATATTTAAACTTGCTATTAGTTCTGGAAGCCATAACTTGCCAAAAATGTATATATATGTGTGTGTGTGTGTGTGGGGGGGGGGGGGATAAAAAGCATTGCTATAGAAACTCGGAGCTTGGTTAGTGCACTGTTGGTTTTTTTTTCTTGGCATTGACTCCCAAGCAAATATTTTATGGAGGCAGAAGCACTGTAAAACGATTCTGCTGGAAGCTGAATGAAAAGGAAAACAGTGTATAGCCTTTAAGACCTGAAAGTCTGAATTCCAGGCATGGTTTACAATGGAGACCCAGTTTAAAGTTGTAGGCAATGGACAGGAGTGGTATGAATTAAGATGACCTCGTGAATGTATATTATTATAATAGACTTGAGTACCCAGTGGCGTTCACTGAGAAATCTTGAGTGGGCTGTAAGACCAAATCTTTTTGCGGTAATTTTCTGCAGTGTTTTGAGTAGAGTATTTACTGCTTTATTGCTAAATCTTGTTTAATTTTTCATTGTCTATCTTGCTTGTATTATTTTATTGTACTTAAAATATAGTATGCAGCTTAAATGATTCATAGTGCTGTGAATGATTGATTGTTTTGAACAGAAACAACAAAAAATTCACAGCCATGATTTCAGAACAGATCATATTTTTGCATTTGCAGAGGTCACTTAGACATAGTGTAAACTTTGTAAGGCTACATTGTCTGGTGAACAGACCTCTTTACTGCTCCAGACAAATACGCCCTGCACATGGTGAGAGAGAGAGAGTCTGATTGTTTAAATGGCATAAAAATGTGGTAAATTACTGTATTGTGGCCAAAGAAAAAGAATATAATCCACTTACTTTCTGATGTGGAGAGAGATAAATGGAGCAAATGAAGAGGAAAGGTGTCCTTACAGGAAAAGCAGAGGCAAAAAGGTACCACATTTAAGGCCTGATTCTCCACCCACTAAAATCAATAGGATTTTTGCTAGTGATTGAAATGGGAGCAGGATTGAGCCCTTAAACACACAGAAGTGAGAAACAGAAATATCTAGAGCTCTGAAACCTTATTCGATGCTGTAAAATTTCCCTTATTTAAAACACACCAGGATAATGTTTAGACTTTTTGAAATGTGCCCCATGTGTAACATGCCTGTGGATTTTTTTTTTTTTTTTTTTTATTACACTAGGTTAGACCACTGCAGATATATAAATATTACCTGTTTTAGTCATGGAGGTTTTACAGACAATCCAGCAGTGGATGAATCTCAAGTTGAGGGTTTTCGGGTATTTCTTTGAAGTAGGAGGGGACTCTTTGCGCAATTAATGTGTGTCCTGATTGTAGATTGCATGCATGTAGCCCATATGGCCAACACTTTGCAACATGGGTTCCTGTATGTTAAATGGGTGCCTGCTGGTGGGAATGGCGAACACTCATCACCTCTGGATGTGGAATTAAGTGCCTAAATTTTGGCATCCAAGCTTGAAACTTTAGGTTAACTTCTTTTAAACGTCTCATGAAACGTAATGGTGCTACAGTGCTAATTCCGTGATTCCACATTGCATGCTGTGTGAGCATGGGATTAAGGCCTGGGTCATAATGCGTTTGCACAAGAGGGCAGAGTTAAGGCTGCTCATGCAACTCTAACTGGTATTTCCTGGCTTTTGAGTGCTTAGCTGCGATCTTAATGTTCCATTAAACTTTACATTATATTCTTTTACTCTGTGTTCAGATAGCACCTTTCCTGGTGAAGGATCCCAAAGGACTTTGTGCCTGTGGCCTTATCCTGCAGTCTTTATTCTAACTCATCTGGGGGTTTTGCTAGCATCACAGCTGCAGGGGCTGGCTGTGCATCCTTCCTGAACTATTGAAATACAGGCATTTCTGCGGTGGAGGATGGCAGCCAGCTGAAATGCAGTACACGCCAGGAGAGGGGAAGGTTTGGCTAAAGAAACCAGGGTAAACCTGAACTCTTAGGAAAGGAGCTATGGGATTTTTAATTTCCATAAAGAGTAGGGACCAACTCCGTTTTTAAGGGTTCATACAAAAGAGTCCTTGCAGAGTGAACACATGGAACTTAAGTTGTCTGCTTGGCAGTATGAAAGGCCAGCCCCTCCCTAGGTAGGGTTTGAACCTGTGCTTTCAGGGATCTAAACTTAAAGGTTTTAGCTAAGGGCATGTATAGAGAATACCTACCTACTATATCCTTGTTTGTCTGAGAGACCCTTGGTTATTTTTTAAACCTAAATTCCTTCCCATTCTGGTGTCATTATTCACTTTAAAATGGTCACTGGAATCGTGATTTTGGAATAGCTATTTCAGTATATTTCCAAGTGCAGACAAGCCCTTGGTCTGTCCCTCCTCTTTGGGGCTAACGGTAGTACGGGGGTGCTCCTTGTGTGCATGTAGCTTGAGTATTCAGGTTCTGTGCAGGCGGAATGTGGAGGGGCTGAAGAGACAAAATCTACCCCCCCGGGCTAAGGGCAAGGTATAGAATAGCGGCTTCTACCATTTGCACCAGTTGTGCTGGTGTTATCCTTCTGGACCTGCGCTAATACAGCCCCCCCTTGCTCCTACTTTGAGCCACCCCTCATCCTGTCCCCTCTGTGACCTGTGCCTACTTATGAGGGTGCAATGTGGTATACCGGCACCTCTTTGCAGCTGCTCCATCCTATGCGCCCCATGCAGCCCCTGTGATGGGGATAACTGGTGCCTGAGAGTCTTATGCGCGCCCTCTTCCCCAGGGGTGAATGCTGCCCTGTGTTACTAACCTTTAACGAAATGAACTGTCGCAGTGTGCTCCTGCTTCTGCACACCACTGGTTGGATACAGGTAATACAATCTGATATTTTCCTGCTTATGGTATCTGAGTGACACACAGCGCAATATTTGTTCCAAATCTGTCAAGTTGCCATCGTATTCGCCTGGGTTACCGTATATGGTAACACAAGGGTGCACTTGGCTTGCTACAGTAGTTAAAGCACGATTTCATATGGTATGTTTAGACGTTTTTGGTAAGAGCAGTAACAGCCCTTCCTTTGGCCCGTAAACTGATATTCTTATTGAAACTAACAAATTTGGACATCCGTTTTATTTGCTGTGCATGGGGGCATACTGCTATAACTTCCCCCTCCTTCTTTTCCCCCCTGTGATACATGATTTTAAAAAATAGCTGGACTCTGACGCATGACTTACAATAAGTTCACTACTTGTGCAATTTAACTATGGCAAGCTCAAAATTCACTAGGCTGGCACAGATATTTATCACACGTCAGTGTTTGACACTTGTTCTTTTAAATGTTGGAAATATGGGTCTTGAATGCTCGACAGTTTTCTTTTCACCGAGATGGTTCTTAATAGCAGGCAATATCTTTACCATTAAGTTCTATAAATGTAATGATTTATAAGAGTGAATAGTAGTTAATACTGATGATCTAAATAATAAATAGGACAACAGTTGCCTTCTGTTGTAAAGATACCGCTATACCATGGTTCGTCTTAGACTTGATTATTATTTGGACATCTTTCTTTTTCTTTCTAATGGGAAAGAAAAGCATATAGGACCTGATTCGGATCCCATTGAAGTCAAGGGGAGTCTTTTGATTGACTTCAATTGACTTTGGATCAGGTCTATCTACATAAGAATAGTCTGACAGCATAGCCTATACCTACCTATTATATATCCTTGATGATCGGAGGGAACCCTGATTACTTTTCAAACCTAAATTCCTCCTCCTTCTGGTGGTGGTATTCACTTTAAAATTGTTGCAGGGTGTAAGTATAGAATACAAAGTGTGTCAAACTGGAAGATAAGCATTGATTTATTATTATTTATTTTTTTTATTTATTATGGAACTCAGAAAATCACTCCAACATGTTAGGGTTTTTAAAAGGTGTTATTAGTTGGTTTCCACAGTGTGCATGCTGTTTAGCTGCTTGGACCTTCCTTTAGAAAAAAAAAATCTATCATTCTTGTGATGCAGAAAGTAAACTTTAAAGCCTGCTGTTTATGCATAAAAGTAATTTCAGTATGCCTTGGGATTGTTTTCCAACATTTCCAATATCATTCTTTCGTCTGGAAAGACAAATGTTGAGTAAGTAGCACTTGCTAAGTAATGAGTGCCTACTTTTAAAGGTGTGAGAGCACTGTAACGAATTTAGCAACTAGGGATCTAGCTTTTTTGGGGGTGTAAATTGGCCCCGGGGAGTTGATTTACATCAGCTGAGGATCTGGTCTTTTCCAAGTAGTCAGCTTGCACAGTGTGATAAACCCTGAACAGACTAAAGCAGATGTATATAGAGTAGTTGCTATGGAATATGGCAAGTAGAGAGATTCACCTTTTTGTTACATATTTTGCATTAACTTCTGGAAGAGGTAAATCATTTCCACCTAAGGGGAGGGGGGGGGAAATGACACAAAGGTCGTCTTTTGCCTGCTTTGAAAAAAAATAAATTCTGAAGTCATTGCTGTATTTATTCAGTTTGAGTAGTATCAATGCAGCTTTCTTTTTTTCCCAAAGATGTGAAACTCCTCCTTGGGTCTGCAGTGGCTTGTAAAATCACCCTGTTCAAAAGGACTGCTTTCAAATTAATCCCAATATTGCAGTAGTCAGTGGAAACACTCCTTCTCCTCCTCCCCGCTTTAATTAGCCTATTCATTTTATTTCACTCCTCAGAGTTTGTCTTTCGTCTGACCTCCTTCTGTGCTTTCTAGTGGGGCAGTTGTGCCGAAAATGTATTTGATCTTGTTTTGAATATTTTCATTTGTATTTATATTTCTTTTCTTTTGTGAAGCTGGCCGTGTAACCCGGGATCTTTGCTTGGATCTTTCTATAGTAAACATGTCTCGCTATTAATTTAGCCATGTTGACCTGTCCTATTTTGTTGTACAGAGGTTGAAAGTTTTTGTTCGTATAAGGGAATTAAAAAGAATATAAGCATAAAGAAGCTGATTGTAAGAGTGGCAAAGAGGAGAGTCCATTACAAGCACGTATTGAATCTGCTTCTGTAGCCCTTACTCACATGAGTAGCCCCATTGAAGTTAATGAGATACTTGCAGGATCAGGTCTTCAGGCCAGGATGCTGTTGTAGTGGGAATGTTAGAAATGCCTAAGTTAGATAGATACAGCATGTCTGTTTTAACTTATAAAGGCCAGATCCAGAGCCCATGGAAGTCAATGGAAAGACTCCCAATGACTTCATGGGCTTTGGATCTGGCCCTTAAAGAACTGTCCGATGCAGATTAATTATGATGCTGACACTTACACAAATCCACTGCTTTATTACAGCACATAGCTCCATTTTACAGCAGTCTGAGTACAGGGTTTTGGGTTCTGATGTGTGCTGTAGTATATTTGTACATGGGGAGAGAAACTCCAGCTAGCGCGGCATTTCTTTTCCCAGAAGATGCACCGTTTACAGCCTGTTGCTAGCTTTGGTGGGCTGGAAGGCTAAGAGAATGATGTAGTATGTGTCGTGGGACAGAAAGCAACTTGGACATTCATTGCTTTAACTTCAGGTTATCCCGTGGGGGTTTTACTCCAGAAGAGTAAGTGACAGGGTGGGCGAGGTGATATATTTTATTGGACCAGCTTCTGTTGGAGAAGGAGACAAGCTTTCGAGCTTACACAGAGCTCCTCTTCTTGTCTGGGAAGGGGAAGCAAAGCGGCTACAACAAGACTGCAAAGAGGAACGAGTGTCATTCTGAGGGGAACGTTGCTGGGTGCAGAGGGCCTGGATACCGTTGTGCAGGATTATTTAACAAGTTAACGTTTGCCATGGAATCTATTCGCATCTCTCTGATTTTCCCCTTTCGAGTCAAATAAACATCAGGTGCCTGGAGTTTGGTTAGTTGCCCTGATTACACAGTCTCTGCATTGTATTGCAGTATCCAGCAGTGCTGTGAATAACCTAACATTTTTATTTCATCAAAACCACTCCAATTTTCAGGAAGAAATCCAGCCAATAACTCCAGGCTACTTCTGCCATTAAGTGTTCAAACTTAATTTTCAGCTCCACTAAGGGTAGAAAAATGTAAATTGGGACCAGAGATGTCTTGGAGAGGACTAATGTTTCTCTTGATTTCTGCACCCTCAGCCCCTCCTGAATAGTTGTTGAAGTAAGAGCGGTTTCTATCTTGGCAGGAAACAAAATAATTTCTCTTTGTGCCTGGTAAATTTATTTCATGAAAGATTTACACAATCTTGGGTATCCTGTCAAGTGATTGAGAAGTGAGCAAAGCAAGAAGTGTCATAAACTAGATGCCTCTTGGGTTCTGTTGACTTTGGTGAGTATTGTTGGAGTTGTCAGTATTTATGCATGTTAAATTTAAAAAAAAAAATCTGTGGCGGGCAGACCAATGCAGAAATACAGACTTTTTTTTTTTTTTTTTTAAGTCCTCTGTTATATTTGACTGTTGTTCAAGTTGATTCATATTTTCCTTGACCAGGTTCCTCGTATTTCATGTGCCCAGTGAATTGACTGCTGTGAGAATTCTGGTGAAATAGTACGTGGTCTGTGATCCTTGGTTCGCATTCTTTCCATTACTTATCCATTCAGGTAGACTTAGCTTTCAACTGCTCTGAAAAGTGCCTCTGTTTACATGGCATCAGTGAATTTCAAATTGAATATTGCTCGGTATACAAGTGAGAAAATGGTTTTAACTGAGCATCAACCCTGCAGACTCAGTTTGGGAGCTGATATTCAAGCTGGGCTCTTTCAGACTTGTGCAACATCTCCAGTAATCATGACCCAACTGTGTTAAAAGCCTGGTGCAACACCCATTGAAGTCAGTGGAAAGAATTGCAAAAGAGACAGAGTCCAAGGTTGGTTAACAATTCTGTTGATGATGCATGAACCAGAATAGGGTTCTTCCATTGGCTTGCCCTGCCAGCAAGTGTTGGAGCCATGCATAGAGATTCTGAAGTTCTGTTGACTCATGGTGGCAGGTGTGAGTTTAACTCCACCCAGGATATAAGGGAGGTGGGGACAGGGAGTCCTGGAGGAAATCCAAGGGACAGTCAAATTCAGGGAGAAAGTTGAGGCTGGGTTATGATGTATTATTGTTCTTGAGTCCCCAGTAAAACCAAATCCCAGGAGAGGGATTAGCCTTCAGACTAACTCAGTGTGTGTGAACTCTGTTGAAGATAAGGTATGGACATAACCCATTCACAACTATTAGTGGTGTCCCTTTTCACCCATGTTCCACCAGATACTACATGGTGTATTATTATCTACATGGATAGGCGTCAGTTGCCTGTGAATAGCCCCTAAATACCCTGTAGGAATGACTCTACAAAATTCTTGTCATGGTGGCTTGTTGGTCACAGCGGTAAATGTGTTACTACCTGAATGATTTTGAAGCTTTCCCATGTCTAGACACAGCTAAAGTCCAGGTGGGTGTGCTGGGTGAATGGGGAAGAAAGGTGCAAATCAGAGGGAGGAGTAGGCTGCACTGTTCCCCTGCACGTTAGAGAGCTGGGGAAGTTGTGAAGTTGTGCCTTCCTGGGGCACAATTAATGGCTTTACCAAGATTAGGAAAGAGGGGGAGATCTAGGCTTGACCTTGATTAGCTAAATCAAGGTACCCTGCATCTACATGAGGGAGAAGGTCGTTGTTAGGATGGGATTATATAACACGTTTTAGATAATCTTGACCTTTTTTCCTAATCTACACAAATGTACTGTTTTCCGGAGCAGTCCATACCTCCTCAATATGGGCTAGGTTGTAAATTACACAATCCGCCACTGTGTGTTTTGGAGGCAAGAATTGTTTTTAACTGTAGTCCCTACCTAGCCAGTTCTTAGACAATCAGTATTCTCTTTGTATTTGCGTTGACTTTTCTTTTGGTGTAGCTTTTCCAAAGTGATTAGTATCTCTGGACGGTTCGCTAATTAGTCTGATATTTCAGTGAAATTGAAGCTAAGGCTGATGTGTACACAATAGCTAAAGGAGACATTCATCATGGTAAATCAGTCCATACCTGTGGCTCAGTTTTCTTTGAGTAGAAATGGCCCAATTCTGCCTTCAGATTCTCATTCACAACTCCTATTTGGCAGAGAAACAGTCTGAAGGGACTTAGAGAGATAAGACATTGAGTGAAAAATAACTAATTGAGATTCAAATTGAGTAAGAGCAGTCTCATTCATGTGGGGGAAAATAATTAAAAATGCACGTTTGCAGTGGGTGGAAAAACCTGGTGAGGAGTAATGCTGAAAGAGTCCCAGTAGTGAGAGTGGACAGCACATTAGACATGAGTTGATAATGCAGTCAGGCTTCAAAATTAAAAGCCGGTGCAATTTTGGACTGTGTACACAAATATCAGGGGCTGGGGGAATTGATTTAAGAGGAAAGATTAAGAGAGCTAAATATGAATGATTTGGTTAAGCAACGACTAAGAGGGGACATAAGTCTACAAGCGTTTGAACTGTGAGAACAACAAAGGGGGAGAGGAATATTAAAATATTTAATAACAGAAGTAACTTCCTGACAATGAGGGGTACCATACTGTGGAACAGCGAATGGAGGAAGTGGTAGACCTTCCATTGCTTGAGACTTAAAACTGGATTTGGCAAAGCTCTGATAAATGTACTGGAAGGGAGATTCCTGGCTTGGCATGGACTGGCTGATGTAACAGAGGAGTTCGCAGACTTTTTCACACGTGACATCAGCTCTCAATAGGTTGTCTCGTGGGCCCCGTACACTCCCATTCTGCATTGATCGGACCTCCTGTCCATGATCACACAAGAGGCAGCTAGGAGGAGAACCAGCACCATGTGAACAGACAGCCGTGGACCACCACTAAATCTTTTGAAAACTACCGTGGTCTATGGAACGTGGTGTGGGAGCCTTCTGCTCCAATACATCTTTTCCATCTTTAATATTTGTGGGCCAAATTCTGCTCTCAGTTCTCTTTGGATTCAATGAGAGTTCTACCTGTGGAGCTGTGAGTAGACTTTGGCCGTATGATGCTACTGGAGAGCAGAACTGGGCCCTAAAAGAGCAGGCTGCATTTCAAATTTCCACTGTTTGATGTCAAGCAGTGGGAAAGGGCAGTGTGATATACGGGAGTTAATGTAAAACTATTGTAATAGGTCCTGACTGATTGACTCCATTATTCCTATTTATATTCACAGTCAATCAGAAACACAATATAGTCCATGCTAATTTCATCAAGGATTAGAGTGGGGTTTTCTGCTCGGCATGGCCCAGACAGATGTTTGTTTTCTGATGTATTTTGATTTGACTGGGAGTAATAGACCCATTGTGGCTCGCAGAACTGCCTGGCCCCTGGCGGGGATGGTGCTCTTCTGTCTGACCGACTCTGGGTAAGAGTTCAGGGCTGGGAGCGGGGTGGAGAGACCACAGGGCTGGGTGCTGTGGGGAGAGTTTGGAGCCAGGTTTGGAGAGTGTGGGGAGGGAAGAGTGCAGGGCTGGGTGCAGAGACAGCATGAGAGACCTCAGGCCTGGGTATAGGGAAGTGGCAGAGGCAGAGCGTGGGGCTGGGAGGAGGGTAGATATCCGAGGCTGGGGGCAGTGGGGAGAGCTTGGAGCTGGCTGTGGGGCATGAGGTGGGGAGTGTGTGTGGAGCTGGGTGCAGGGGCAGCCTGAGAGAGCTCAGGACTGGGCACATGGGAGTGCTCGGGGGAGTGTGTAGGGCTGGGGGCAGGGCAGGGAGAGTTCTGGGACCACTCCTTAGGAAAATTCTGGTTGTGCCTCGGTCCCTGTGTCAGCTGTATCACTTTCTGGCAACCAGTGAAGTAGCAATAGGGATGCTGGCTTTGAAGTTTGATCTGCCACCCTTATTCCTATGAGTAGTGTTATTCTGATCAACTGCACTGCTCATGTGGGTCAGAATCAGTCAGAGTCATAGAGTTTATGGCCAGAAGGGACCACCGGATCATGCCGTCTGACCTCTTGTATATCACAGCCCACCAACGTCACCCAGCACCCGCACGCTAAACCCAACAACCAAAATTAGACCAAAGTATTCCCGCCCCCAGGAGACTAAATGATTGTGTGCCACAGGCAGAGAGAGCAGGAGTGACCAAGGTGCACGAGTGGCCGAGGCCCCTGTGATGGCAGGGAATTGATTAAATGAGAGATTCCCAGATGAACCTGGCAAGCGACCCACGCCCAACATCAGAGGAAGGTGAACCCCCCCTGTGGTCACTGCCGATGTGACCTGAGGGAGAATTCCTTTCCAACATTGTATATGGTGATGAGTCAGATCCTGAGCGTGTGAGCAAGATCCAGCCAGCCAAGCCGAGAGAGAGAATGCTTGGTGCCACCACAGAACACTGACTCACCCCCTTTAGTATCCCATCTCCAGTCCTAGTCATCTCTGATGCTTCGGAGGAAGGAAACGAAGGTGCCCCATCCATACTCCTGTTCCTCAATGAAGAAAACAGTCAACATGAGCAAGGGAGATATAATCAGCCCACAAGATTGGGCCTATAGATATATGATGCTTATTCCCACTTGGTGGGTTCTCCCAGAAACTCTCACTATCTATAGTGCTCTCCTTCTAGATAAAGTCGGGCATAGCTGCTGGATCTAAGGGTGCTGCCGTACCCCCTGGCTTGAAGTAGTATTAATAATCCAAATACATGGTTTCTACCTTCAGCAGCCCCACTATTAAAAACTGTTCCAGCACCCCTGAAGTCAGGAGAGAAAACTCAGCTCTGAAGACTGCAGACTAGCTAAGTGGAGTTCGAGGCTTATTTTCTTTTATCCTAGTAAATCCAGTAAATTCTTTCAGTGTGGTCTTCTAAGAGTTTTTCAACTTAGTCTGACTTGCAGATTATTTGAATGCCATTATAAACTAGGGGTCAAGCAAGTTAATTCCCAGAACAGTGTGCTGCCCTGTTTTCAAACTGTGCTAATCAGAGTTTTGAGTCAAAGCGTGGTAGTTTGCTTAGTGAAATTATTTTCCTGTTAGAAAATTACAAATCGGCTCTGACTGTCCATATTGCCTTCAGTAACGGGAATGCTCGAATCACATGTGGAGAAAAGGCCCAAAAAGGAGTAACAGCAAACCATGGCACAGTGGAGTCTGATTCCTTAGCTCCCAAGATCTAATGTGAGAAAACAGGCTGGCTATGAAGCCGCACAACCAACATTGTTACGGTTGCATTTATACCTCCATCGGGATTAAGGAAAGCTGTGTGCAACACATTTGAGCTGTAAAATAAATGTCCTTTTCTAAAAGAGACATTTGGTTGAGTTGTTCAGTTACCCCCTCCTCACCTTCTTGTAATTGACTCTTGTTTACTTTTTCCTCCTCCTTTCCCCAAGTTTATTACCAGTGTTTGGCCAGAGGAAATGAATTAACATAATTTACTGTTTTTAAAACAAGACACATTCTCTGCATGCACACACACACACTCACTCACTCATTCACTCACCCCTTCACCCTCCCAGCGCTGTGCTAAGGAGCATGTTTACCGAGTCTGGGTCCATTTAGAGAGAACAATACCCTGATTATGGAATGCAGCTTTCTATTCACAGAAACCCGAAGAAATCATCAGTTTAAAGTAGCTGCTGCCCCTTGAAGGTACATGCAGCGTGAGCTGTTTAAAAAAAAAAAAAAATCAATCTTTTGTAGACACAAACTGCAAGCATTGTTCTCAGCGGAAGTTGATTTAGGGGTTGTGGTGGGGAATGGTCTTGGTATAAACTCAGTGCCAAGTTTGAGATCTACCGCCATGCAAAGCTTTTGTTGTGATTTCTAATCTAATTTCCAAGCGTAAATAATAGTTGTGAGATCTCATGGGGGAAGTGACTTGATGCTTCCTGGTCTGGCAAAGTGCTTGGTGCTGGCAGTGTAGGGGGAAAAATATTGGTAATTGAACCCAGAAATATTTCCTGTTGAGGATGAGTCCAGGCTAAAAGGTGCAGTTATATGTGGTTGGCCACTGCTCTTAATTGCTGTAGTACACCTGCCTCATAGACAATGCCGGAACGATGTCATGTGAAGTGTCTCTCTGATTTATCCCTATTAGCTGGGAAATGCAAAGCACTGTGGTTCATAGACTGCGCATGCTCCTCTCTTTCCTAATACAGGGGCAGATTGTGGCAAGCAGTTACTCACGTGTAGTTGCACTGATTCTACTCCTGGGAGTAACTGCTCACCAGTGGGAGCCTGGGGTTTGCAGTCTGCCCCGGGCCTGCAAGATGCTGAACCGGCTTGACCCCAATCAATTTAAGCGCCTTATAGGATCAGGCCCTTCTGTTGGTGGGGTTAGACCTGCGCTCTGTTGAATGTGACCGTGACACTGCAGAGAAGGAGTAACCCATAGACTCTAAAGGCCAGATTTGGGCTGTTAGGTCTACATCAGGGGCTCCCATTGAAATCAGTAGGAGTTACCCTGGGATCCAGAGGCAGAAATTGGCTCACAGAAATTAGAGATGGAGAAGATTTGTTTCTGAGGTAATTTAGTCCATCCTCTGCCAATGCTGCATAGTGCCCTGTTGTATTAGGCTCTTTATCCAAGTCTAGTTTTAAATGACCCAAGTAGTGGGTCTTCCACCTACTTCCACTGGGAGACTCAAACCATCCAGCTTCCAACCCCACTGTTAGGACATTTTTTCCTGCTTGTTTAAATGTTGCCCTACGCAGTTCCATACTGTTGCTCCTTTTTCTGCACCATGAGCCACTCTAAGCAATTCCTCTCTCTCCTTGCTCTTCCCAACCTTCTAAAACTTGTAGAACAAAGAGCATCCTATCCTCTCTGAGTTGTTGCCTTGCTCTAGTCTTGCACCTGATTTCCAGTCACAGGCATAGTGCTGTCTGACCCCATACACAAATACTGTTCTACACCAGGGACCTCTGGAAAAGGGCAAAGTGGAAAGTCTGACCATGAGAACGGGCCATGTTTTGTCAAAAAGAGAAGCGAGTCTGAGCAGCAATGTTCCTCTTTTGCCTGGCACTCTGAAGACCCTTGCTGGAAGATTCTCTGCACCTTGAATTCTTTAAACCATGATCTGAGGACTTCAATGGCTCAGACATAGGTCTGATACAGGGGTGGGTGGGTGAGATTCTGTGGCCTGCGTTGTGCAGGAGGTAAGACTAGATGATCATAATGGTCCCTTCTGACCTTAAAGTCTATGATTCTAAGAGCTTTGTGGGTGTGGGGTGAGGCTGGGGTGGAGCTAAGGGATGACTGCTGCTATTCATGTCCTCTGCCTGGAAACCTGTTGGACTTTTGCCGGCTAAGGTATGTTTTCCCTTCTCTGAATATTGAAGCACTCTTGGATTGGCAGAAGAGGCTTTGGGGTGAACCATTGGGAACATAGCTTCTGAGGGAGACGTGCTGTCATGAGGGCTGGGGAGTAGCAAGTTAAAACTCATGGCTTTTCCTGGCCCTTTTATGGATTTTTTTTTTTTCTGTGGCTGGGGGGTGATTTAGTCCCAGTTTAAACATTGTTCCGCAGCCAGTGAAGATGGAGATCTCTATTATTCTCCATGGCATTGCCTCGGGTTTGTTGACAGCTCTCCGGTATCAAGGTGGCCAAAAGAGAACGCAATATACTTGCCAGAGCCAGATAAAGAGGGACTGTTCTCTTCCAGGTTCATTTCTGTGAGGACCTTTGACTAGTGATGCTGCTTCATGGTATAGAAAACAACCTGTACAAAATATCTTTTGTGAGTGAAGATAGTTTTCCAGGGGAACAGAGCCAGTAGGTGAAAAAACTTAAAGGCAGAGGCCAGTATTAACAATATTTTTAAGGGATTTGTGAAGGATGCATATTTGTATTGGACTGTAAGACAGTTGTGTGGGCAAATTCTGACCTTGTTCATGTATGGCTTCCATTGATTTAAACAAGAACCATGTTCATGCACCCAAGAGCCCTCACTCTCTGTTTTTCCTCTGTTGTCTAGTGGTTTAAAAACAGAAGGGTAGATTCTTATCTCCCTTTGGTGTAAATCCAGAGTAACAAATTTGAATGTCATGTGAGTTACTCTGGATTTACATGGGTGTAAGTGAGATCAGAATCTGGGCCCAAATTGTTTTGATTACCCCAATGCCAGCAGTGCAATAAAACATTCTTTATAATCTGTCAAAATTCATTAGATCCTTTCAGATATAGCCCATGAAAATATTTTAGTAGATTAAAAAAACATTGTTTAGGGTTTGTTTGTATGGAATTAAAACAGTTTAGATCTTCTAATGAGAAAAATGTTGAGTTAAATAACCTACAATGCAGAATAAGAAGAGAACACTTTGATTAGCAGAAACTGATTAAAATATCAGCTGGGGAGAACAGTCTGAATGAAATTTTATTGGTATTTTGATGTGTACCTTTTTGTTCAGACAGTTTCAGAGGTGTAGGACTATTTTGTCTTCATAAAGGTTTAATAAATACACAGATACAATCTGAAAAGCTAAAAATACAATAATCTGCATGAGGACAGTGGAAAAATGCAACGCAGTAAACGAAGGAGCTTTGTGCTGTGTAAGTCTGCCAGCCTTAACAACTTGTAGCAGAGCTGCCTTCTGATACCATTCAAACCTGAATGTTATTCTGCTGTGGGATAGAGATGAGAGCTGACAGTTCCACGTTGCAGCAACTTTTGAGGTTTTGAAATCTGTTTTCATTACACACTGGAACAGTTTTCATGGAACTTTAATTGTGGTGCGTGTGTGTGTGTGTGTATGGCTCGGTGGTTAGGGCACTGGCTTGATATGTGAAAAACCTAGGCTATGTCTACACCTCAAATGCTACAGCAGCACAGATACAGCACTTCAGTAGACACTCACTGCAGCAATAGGAGGGGTTCTACCATCCCGATAGTTAATCCGCCTCCCCGAAAGGCAGTAGCCGGTCAATGGAAGAATTCTTCCGTCGACCTGGTGTTGTCTGCACCCGGGGGTTCGCTTGGCTCAATGACGTCACTCAGGGGTGTGGATTTTTCACACCCCTGAGCGACATAGGTTGGTCGACCTAACTTTTCAGTGTAGACCAGTCCCTAGGCTCAAGTCCCAGCTCTGCCTGGTTCAGAGCAGAGTTTTTCATCCCAGATCACTCTGAATCAGGCAGAGCAGGGATCTCCCCCACCCCACCATGAAAGCTTGTCCCAACTGATATCAATACTTCTCCACAAAATGTTTCAGCTTATGAAACAGCATATTTTGATAACATTTTATTTCACTTAAAATGTTCCCACCAGCTCTGATAGAGAGACATGAAGGCCAAAACGAAGGAACTTTTGAAATATTTGATATAACTCATAGACTTTAACACCAGAAAGGACCATGATGGCCATCTAGTCTGACCACCTGCACATTGCAGGCCACAGAACCTCACCCACCCACTCCTGTAATAGACCAATAACCTCTGGCTGAGTTACTGGAGTCCTCAAATCAGGATGTAGAGACTTTATGCAGCTCTTGGGTCGATGGTCAGCAAGTGAGCAAAGCCTCCGTTCATATAGTGGGAGCCAGAATATGGCACTGTTGTTATTACTGTGTAATGTTTTACTGTGGTAATGCCTGGGAACCCCAGTCATAGATTGGGACCATACTGTGCTATCATCATTATCATGGCAAATCCCAAAGGGACATGGCTTCCTTGCCGGTCAAGTGCCACCTGCAGCGATCTCTAGCTAGGTCCATAAGGTGGTCTGGCTGGATATTCAGTTTATGTCCATTATTGGTGATCTTATTGCACCACGGGAGCTTTTGGTGCGCACTTATTGTGCTAGGTGCTGTTCAGACAGAACCAAATGACTGCCCCAAAGATCTTACAATCTGTTGTCAGTCGTAGAACCTGTATTCCTTACACAGATACTGTGCTTTATTATGACAGTTATGCCTAGCAAAAATTAGACTCATATGGCTAAACTTTTCGTTTAAAAAAAAAAAAACAAGGCCTCCCCGGTTGTACCCATAGCATGTGTATTTGTGGGCACCAAGGGGTTAGGTTGAAAGCTCTTTCGGGCAGGGACTGTCTTTGTATTATATGTACATGCAGTTCCTAGCGCAGAGGAGACTTGATCCCTGATTGGAGCCTCTGGGCCCTACTGCAGTGCAAATCCTATTGCTAATAACTGTGTGCATAAAATGCACAGATACATGCGGAGAAACAGGTGATACACCTGTGGTACGCGTGCAGTGAATACTCAGTGGATGCAGTTGTCTGAGCCCCTGTACCCACAATATTGTGCAGGAACAATGTATAAGTCCAGTCCTGCTGCCCTTTCCAAGGTAAATCTTGAATGACTTTAGCGAGTGTTGGACCTAAGTGTGTGTGTGTGTGTGTGTGTGTGTGTGTGTGTTAGATTTCTGACCCTGGGTTGTCAAACTTCGTTAAGGACAAAACTAATACACATTAATCGAATGACCACCAGCTGACCCATTGCCAGCAAGCTGATTTAGCCACAAGCCCAGGAAGGATTCCACCACTCCAGAAAGTGATTCTAACCCCTCTGGAAAAAAAAGAGGAGTTCTTGTGGCACCTTAGAGACTAATAAATTTATTTGGGCATAAGCTTTTGTGGGCTAAAACCCACTTCATCAGAGGTTCTAGCCCACGAAAGCTTATGCCCAAATACATTTGTTAGTCTCTAAGGTGCCACAAGGACTCCTTGTTTTTTGGGTTTTTTTTTTTTTTTTTTGCTGATACAGACTAACAGGGCTACCACTGAAACTTAACCCCTCTGAGACATCCCTTAGCCCCTTATGCATTGAGTGGACCTTTGCAGCATCCCCTGAATATTGGGTCTGTCATACAAGCAGAGGGAAGAATTCCAGAGCTGAGGGCCTTTCAGTGAGATTGTTTCACCTCCAGCTGACCTTCCCTCCCTGTCTTCTCCCCATACCACCCCTCTTCCCAAGATATGTAAGCCTGGGGAGGGTGTTAGTTTGTGTCTCAACTGATGTCAACTGGGGGAGAGAGAGAGGGTGAAAACCACCAAAAAACAAAACAAAGTTTCAGTTTTGGGTTATTTTTGTTGAGAAACTGTAAAATTTTGACCAAAAATTTTTTTCTGAAAAAAAATTGTGTGGGGTTCAAAAAGCCATTATTTTGTTGGAAAAAAAATGTTTGAATAAAATTTTTTTGAGCAGCTGTTGTCCTAACTAACTCCCTGAATTGCACTTACAAGATTTTTCAATTAATTAATCATCTAAGTTGTTAGATAACAACAAGTAACAAATGAAGAATGCGTGTGAGGCCAAATTCATCCCTGCTCTATATCATTTGAAACCAATGTGGAGTTACACCAGGGATGGAGTTAGCATTTGATGTTTGTAAATAAGGAAAATTTCTTATTTCAGCTTCCAGTTCAGCAACACACTTAAGCACACGCTTAACTTTAAGCATCTGAGTAATCCCTGTTCAGAAAAGCATTTAAGCATATGCTGAAGTCCTGTTGAAGTAAATGCGATATGCTCGCTCATTTGAAATCAATGGGATTCCTGCACAAATTTGCTTTCCTGAATTGGGGCACTGGCCAGTAAAATGTGGAGTGACACCTGTCACTCAGGGCATAATTCTGAAGAATCTGGCTAGTAAGTTTGCCATTTCCTTGCTTTCGTTTTTTCCTCCGTGCTTGCACTAAACGGTAAATGCGAGAGAATGGACGTAGGCCTTCTTGGGGCCCAGCTGCAGTGCGGTAATGTTTGGCAATTGTTGAGGAAGATTTGTGAGGTTTCTTGGGGGGGAAGGGTCAGGTCAGAGGTAGAAGCCCAGTCACCCTTTACCGGAGGCTTTTGTAATAACAGGGCAGCTCCCTGGGGAGGTGTCCTTCTGTCCTCCCTTCACTTTCCCATTGACAAAAAGCAGACTGCCTGCCCCCAGCTGTTCCCTCAGTCAAGTTACAAATGAGATGTTGAAAAGCAACCCTTGGACTTGAGACAGCTCTTCTCATTCTATTTCATTCTACTCATCAATTAATGTCAAACAAAGGTGTTTTATAACTGTTTTATAACTTTTTAAATAGAGGGACCCTCGGACCCTATTGAAGGGAAAGTCTGACTCCTGTGTGCTGCGGCAGCTGAGGTCTGCGTGCTAGGGGCTGTGGGACAGGGAAAATGGAACTTTTCCCTTTTGTGTGGCTGCCAAAACCTTATTTTTCCTTTTTCAGTTTACCAAACCCTGAGCCTCCTCTTCAGCGGGTGAAAATGCAAAAGAAGCTGGTGATTTTGATGGTGTGACGTTGCTTTATACCAGCGAAGGATCTGGCCCTCTGTCTTAATTCATTTCTGATTTGCTTAACAGAACTGTAAAATCTGGTGCTAAAAGCTATGCCCGTTTATATGGAATCTGTCTCTCCACCCCATGCTCTGAGGCAGCCAAGCAAAATGAGACCAATCAGTGTTTGAAGTAATTGTTCACACCTGTAACTCTTGGCCTGCACGATAGGTGTTGGGTCTGAAGAGTGAATTATGCCAAGCCTTAAAGAAAAAATTATGTATGACACATTTTTTTCTAAAAGTCAGGGGGAGACTTTCAACCTCCCCACACTTTACTTCTTTAACCGGCTTCTGGCAACTTGGTTGAATGTTTTCTGACTAACTAGCTTCGACACAAAGGCTACTGGCATTTTTTTTTTTAACACTACTTTCTGTCAGAGCTGATAAAGCAGCAGTCAGCCTTTTAAAGATATTGCAGGGTGTTTGGGTTTCTTGTTTTGTCTCTATTTGGATATTTTAGCAAGAATTTGACACATGCTGAGAGCTGTCTGGAGACTTTTTTTTTTTTCTCCCCTTCCTGAAATGCTTTTAACTGAGCTGGGAAGAAAAGAGTATTAATGGAGTTCATGTATTAGCTCTATTTACACAGGGCACCATGGAAGGTGAGCAGAATAGGTCAGCGAGGCTAATGGTTGCATCACTCTTGATTTCTACAGTTGCAAAAGGTTCATGCATTCTGGATTTAGAGGGGAAGAGGAATACCACAGAATATCTCTAAACATTTGGTTGCTAGCATAAACGTGTCA
The DNA here is from genome assembly GCF_002925995.2 of Terrapene triunguis. NCBI lineage: Eukaryota > Metazoa > Chordata > Testudines > Emydidae > Terrapene > Terrapene triunguis. Next base: position 90,008,124 of record NW_020664417.1, on the reverse strand, counting down.
TGTGAAATTCCCTGGTGCACAGAAGCTCTCATTTAATAGGATTTTCATACTTTTTGTCTGGACATTCATTCTCCCAAACAACATTGTGTCTCTGTTTATGCTGCTGGCTGTCATTAACCCGTGATGGACTGTTTATGCTTAGTTTATGTTCGCCGAATAGGACAACCCAAAGTTGAAAACTTGATTTCTCTGATGGTACCAACTGCTGCCTTTTAAAGACTCTGGTAAGAAGGACAGATTCATGTTTTTTTTTAAACTGAACCAGTCTCCTTATACTGAAGTATTTTCTTGTTTTGAGGAGGAAGGATAGTTTTGTGATTAAGGCACAGAGGTAGGAGTCAGGAGTTCTGATGGTTTCATTGCCTCTGCCATAGTATCCTATGTGCCCTTGGACAAGTCATTAAGGCCTCTATTTTCAAAAACAACTTCTAATTGTGAATGCCTTAATTTCTGGGTTACACAGGGGTAGGTTTTCAGAGGAACTGAGGCCCTGCAGCTTCCATTGACTTCATTTGAGGTGGTGGGTTTCACAGTCCCTGTGAAAATCTGGCCCACAGTACCTAAAGTTGGTCATCCAGAAATTGAGGCAACCAAAACTAGATGCCACTTTTGAAATATGGACCGTAGCTTTTCTGTGCCTCTTTTTGCCCATTGGTAAAATAGGGATAATAATCTTGTATTTAGCCTGATACACTTCTGTTAGGTGGATGGGTTAGCTGGCGTGTGCAAATCACTTTATAATCCTTGGATATGTAATATAAGTGATAAGTAGTTTTCTCAGTGATATTTCATTATGGATGCAATTATGCAAAGTTTTGCACACAATCAAATATTTTGCCACAATCAAATAACGCCTTTCATTTACAGATCTCAGAGCACTTTGTAGCCAATCCTTAATTAAGCCTCATAACACCTATTGTTTCAGATGGGGAAACTGAGGCAAAGAGAGGTTAAGTGACTTCCTCAAAGTTGCACAAATCAATGGCAAGATTAGAACATAGACCTTTTGTTCTGCTGTTTTGGCCACTGAATCACATTTGTTCTCCAATATAACCTGTAACATATGAAGTTAATTTCAGAGATATATTTCCTTGAAGTAACATTCATGACACCAGAATTGAATAACGGGAAAAAAATAGAAAAACCAACACCAGATGTCTATATTTATAGAAAACTGGCACATACTATATGGTGACGACAGCACATTTCAATATATTTATGAAGTGCTGGTGTACTCAGAAATATAGAAATCCAGTCATTGTCACTAAAACTATTCATTATATATCCTGCTTTTTGATTTTAATCATCAAGATACATTTTCTCTTGCTGGTTCAAAACCTAAAAAATAGATTTCCCCCTTCTAATCACTGGTATATCTTTGGCAGCTCATGGCCTGTACCTCTCAAATGTCGCTCATTTCAAAGGGACATTGCTTGTTTTAGTCCCAGAGTTACTGATGTTCTACCCAACTTTTGTGTCCTGTCTCTTTACATCAGAAATAAAGGATTGTGAAACTCAGGTTCAGGAAAGTGTGAGTTAGACTAAATGGAACGAATCCCTCAGCATTTAAAGTTTTTTTTACATGAATCATTTTTTTGGATCCCTCATTTTGGGTCTTTCTCACACCTACTTCCCACATTTGGGCCTTGAGGTTGAGAGGTATGATCTGGCCAAGTGAAACATGGTTGAGACATGAGAGGCAGCGATATCTTGTGGTTAAAGCAAGGGAAGGACACTATCCCAAATTCTACCACTGATTTACTGTGTGACTTTGGCCAAATCACTTATTAAATCGCTCTGTCTCAGTTTAACTATATATAAAATAGTGATGTTAGTCAACTACCTCACAGGGATATTGTAAGGCTTAACATTTCTAAAGTTGTCTGAGATTCTTGGAAGAAAGGTGCTCTCAAAGGGCAGGGTTATGTGTATTGCAATATGGAGAGTTAAGGGATTTAGATAGGTGTACTGGGGTATTACGGTAACAGACGACCAGCCTGTACAAAAACATATGTAAAAGGAGATCTTCCTTGGATTTTCTATTGAAACGCAATTGCTGATCTGTGAGAATTACAAATGAAGTTGATTGGGTTTTCTCAGGCTGTTCGTTATATAATTGCTAAGCACGGTAGCTTGATAGCAATGGCGTTTTAGCCTCCAATCTTTGCTGTGTATTTGTTTGTACAAAAAATGCCTTTGACATACGTAAGTTATATTTCCTTGCATTGCAAATGATGGATTCCTCCCCCATATCCTGTGACAGCCTTCCCTGGAGACAGACAGTCTGTGTTGTTTTAGTGAGATGAAGAAAGATTAGCAGGAAAGGTCTTGCTGGTGTTTGCAAAGACTTCGAGCAAAGGGAAAGATTATGACTGAGGAGCCATTCAGAAGTGGGCAAGAAAAAGCTTTGCTGTAAGTCGCTCCCCATGTACAGCATGCCCGTCATTGACTCATGAAGTCTACGTACCTGGTGCCTGGCGGCAAGACAACTGAGCACCGATTCACAAGGAACTCTTGTACAGCCCCCTCAGCCCCTGGAGTGAAGTGCCAAATGCGGTGTGTATGAGTTGGATCATTCTCCAGCAACCCCTCTCCTTTCAGAGCTGACACCCAGAGTGGCATCTGTGGGCTCCACAGGCCATATCTGGTCCATGAGCCATAGAAATGGCTGGCCAGGATACAGGACATATGAAGGTGGAAATGGGAGCATCTCTGCTTTCCTCCTTCAAAAAAGGTTTTGTAGGTTTCTGGGGGCTAGGAATGGCTGTTGCTACCGGTCTACCTCTATGTAGTGCCAGTCACTAGTATGTAGGTGCTTCATATTCCCAACGAGTGCAGAAGACAGAACTTGTGTTGTAAATAAATACTACCTCACAGTTTGCTGGTGTCTGGCTGATGAACTGTCTGCCTTAACATTGATATTTGAAGATGTGTAGCATTTACTATGTAGGAATATAGAGATTACAGTGCTGGAACAGACCCAGTGGTCTGGTATTGTGTCTCTGACAGTCAAATGGCCAATACGGGATGCTTCAGAGGAAGAAGGCCTTCCTCCTCTCTGCCTCATAATGCACCTAAAGTGTGAAATACTGTACACATTTGGGGATGGGGATGAATTTCCTCCTGGCCCCAGCCGGTGATCAGTTTGTGCCCCAAAGCATAAGTATTAATAGCCCTTGTGGATTAATAGCCAAGTGAATTAACATCCAAAACAAACCCGGAGCAGGAGAGTTGAGGGTCTGACTGAAATACTGCTTGTTGTTTTCTTTGTGGAGCACAGACAGGATGTACAGTAAATCAGGTTTGGTCAGAGCTTTTTGTTGGAAACAGCATCATTCCACTGCGACCCTGAAAACATGACTTCTTTTGAAAGAGTTTTGACAGGGGAACCGGATGACTCACGGGGGTGGCAGGTAATTGGAGGCAGCAACTTTCCCCTCTAAGGCGCTGATTCAAATCTAGCTCTTGTTGATTAGAGGCTGGTGGCCTGTATGAATAAATTGGTGGTCTCAGCCCAGTTCCCATGAAAAGATATGCTCAGTTTGCAATCTTTGCAGACAGGCTAGACGCTGAATCTCATTCTCCGTAGAAGTGCTTCCACCAAGCCAGGTTTGAAGCAGATTAGCAAGGCAGTGCTTGTACCAGTCGCGTAGCTAGCAATAGAAATTTGGGTGGCCCCCAAATGGTGTATGGGCACTGCACCCTCCCAAGACACCCACCACAGCAGGGAGGCAGCAACTGGCAAAGTAATTTCCCTGCTGTGAGTGTCCTGGAGTGGGAGTAAAGCCTGGGAAAGGGGGAACGCTTCATGCTGCTGCTTAGCCTGTGTTGGGGGCCAGGGAGTTTTAAGGTCCGTGCCCTGCTTCTCGATGTCACCGCCCAGGCTATCTGCACAACCCCCTCCAGTAGAGGAAGAGGGCTCTGTGCTGGTGGAGCTGGGGCTAAGGTGTGGAGGGAGGGTGAGTCACTGGGTGACCCAGGCCGGTGGCCAAGCTGCCCCCATTTGAGATCATTCGCATAGGATCAGGTTTGTGGCTGGCTGTTGATTGGGTGGGTCATTGCCCTGTAGGCCCACCAGTGGCTTTGCCCTTGAGTTTGTACAGCTGCTACATTGTAGAGTCGCAGGCCTGGTCTACACTTATAAATTAGGTCGACCTAGCTATGTCACTCCGGGCTGTGAAAAGTTTTGCACCCTGAGCACAGCGGTTAGGCCGACTGAACCCCCAGTGTAGATGTTGCTAGGTTGGCGGAAGAATTCTCCCATCAACCTAGCTACCACCCATGGGCGGTGGGTGAACCTTCCCTGGGGGAGACGAACTCCTTGTCCTGCTTCTTCCACCCATACCCCCGCCCACACCCCACCCCTCCTCTGCCCCAGGCCCTGCCCCCACCCACCGCTGACTCGCCACTCACCTTTTCACCCCCCAAAGCTCTCCCCCCCGCCAGACCTTTTCCCCACCCGCCACAAGACCCCCACCACCACATGCTTTGCAGCTGTCTTGCTGCTCGCCTCCTCACCCTGCTACGCCCCCCGCCCCCTCCGGGGTGACACCCTCTCCCCTTTTTCACCTTAAAGCACTGATAACATTCGCCAAGGGAACTGAACAGGCAACAGGTATAGCTCAATTGCCAGATAGATTCTCCTTTGCGTGGCAGGGAGTTCCGTGTGTGCTGTACAGAGAGACGAAAAGCCAGGCTACCTGCGCCAACCTGAAGCCTAATCTCTCCTTTTGAAAAAGTGCTGGTCATTGACAGCCTGCATTAAGGCAGTAGTTCAATCACCTTTCTTACACAGAATTCCCTGCCAGACTCATTTACTTAAACTGGGTTTGAATAAAACAGCTAGCTCAAGAAATAAACTCACTGGCTATGTCAGCTCCTCCTTGAGCCAGGTCAGCAGTTACTTCTGCTGGGTACAGTGACGAACCGAAGGGTCGTCATTTGGAAACTGTTTTTAACCCCAATAACATTTTCCTACAATATAAAAGCCAGCTGAATGTGGCCAAAGGCTTCCTGGGCATTGGCAAATGCCTGTGAAATGGCTTCGTTACCACTTTAATACTCTTTATCAGTGTCCGTGATCTCTGCTATTAGGTCTCTGGAAGGCGTTTTCACTGTGTAAAGTTACTCAGGGATCCCCTCCGCTCACCTCCTCCCTGCCCCCCCCCCCCCGCCGCGAGGGGTGGGTGAGGAGAGACGCAGCTGGGGGAACCTTCGAGGGGGCAAGGGGGTGGCGTGAAGGAGAGGAGAGGAGGAAGATTCCAGGCAGCAGCAGCAAACTGTGGAAGCCTCGAGGAAGGGTCAGAGCAGAGAGGGGAAGAGGCGGCGGCGGGGGGGTGGCACCATGGCCCAGGTGTTGGGCAGCAGGGATGGCTGTGCTAGGGGAGGCAACGCCTTGCCTATTATACCCGCCGCCCATGCTACCACCCCTCACAGAGGTATATCGATGGAAAAACCCTTTTGTCTACATTACTACTAAGAAGTGTCTACACTACAGCGCTGCAGCAGCAGAGCTGTAGCGCCTTAGCTCTGCCACTGTGGCAGCTGTACTATAGACCTATCCATAGTCTGCTTTTGACCTCGCTTACACTGGTGTAAATCGGGAGTAGCTCCATTGAAAGCAGAGGTTACACCAGTGTAAAGTCAACCCGTGTGGGATAACGCTGGGGCCCACATCGATGTTTGAGATGTAAAAGACTTAACAGTAGAGCTGTGCAAAGGTCTAGCGACTGCACTTCCATTACATGAAGGATTTCGAGATTTGTCTTGGTTCTGATTAGGAACAAAACCCAAATTCTTCGTAAGGAAAATTCATTTAGACAAAATTGTTTTGTTTTGATTTTGCCCTTTTTATTTTAAGTTATAAAATGTAATTTAAAAAATTCAAAATGGAAAATTGTTTCAAAATGAAAAATCAGACCATTTTGTCCTGAAAATGTTGAAATGGGATGTCAGAATTTTTTTCCTAAACAAAACTTTGGGGAAATGGACACTATTTCACCAAGCATTTCGACTTTCGACTGCATTCTCCGATGGAAGGTGGTTTTGTCAAAGTTTTTCCAACCAGCTCTACATAATACGTCAGCCGGTCCATTTCCTTGCCCGTGCAAGGTGGTCCCTGATGGGATGAAATTCACTTCTGTATGTAAGGCCCAGTAACCACTTAACCTTAGTGGGACATCAGTGGTGCATAGGCTTTATATAGGCGCTCTCTGAGCACGGGGGAATTTCACGTCATAGCAAATTAGCAGAAAACTCCATTCTCCTGGGCTGCTAATTTAGCACCTTTCTTTCACCTATGAAAGAAGCCTGCTCTCTAAATCGCCTTTCTTTCCAACTACCTTTGGGCAATTCGGGGGGTTTCAGAACTAACATATTATGAGACCAAAACAATGGCAGCCAGAGCCAATCTTGTCGGTTTGTATTTTGGGCACATGAGGGAAATGGCCGAGGGCTGGAACAGCTCTCGCATGTGTAGCTCGTTGATGTGTTGCTGGTGGAGTTTTATGGTTTTGTTAACAGATGTTGAGCCATACGATTTATTAAAACTGCCACAGTGAATTTATTAATGATTATTTCACATTCCGTGAGGTCTTAGGAAATTCTGCCCACGGTAAGGTCAAATTGAAGGGGCATTTGACATACTGCTGCCTTATGTACAATAACAACTGATAAAGGACCTAGGAAATAAGTTTCTTACCATAGGGAAACTTATCTGCAGCAGATATATAAATACAGCCTGTCTGGAGAGAACTGTTGGCTCTTTTACTCTGTTATGAGATCTCTGAGAAGTGGCACTGCAAGTCAACACATGCTGGGAAGTGCTGTGACTTGGGCAGGAGCATTTTTATCAGTAGTGTATTGCAAACCTGGTGCCCCAAACTTTGCCTAACGGATGGCCATGCTGGCAACTTGACAGATTCTGAAGGACTCTATCAAATTTGTATGAAATGAGATGATGGTATTCGCTCTTATCTTTTGGAGGTGACAGCCAACAAAAACTCATTATGGCTCACCCCAGGCATTCAAAAATCCTGGGTCAGGCCCCCAGATCATGAGTTTGGCTTAACAATTATGAGATTTATAAACCAAACAAAAACATTTTGGTTCTTTTTATTTGACTTCCAGTGTTGTAGCCTTTAGGTTTCATGTTTTCAAGCTTTTCTCTGTAAGGAGGTGAGCTAAAAACTCTTCTTTTTTTAAATGAAAGCCGAGATTCTCATGTAACCACGTGACTCCAGGAGCTGGGGCTTTAAGAAAAATGCCAGTTATCGCAAGATTCATGATAAAATCCAGAGAGATGGCAACACACAACCTAGCATGCAGAAGTCCATCTTGAGTGAGCTTCATCCAAGTATAGTCCTGTCCTCCTTGAGGGTAGCTGCAGCTGACCTTCCAGATTCCTGTCAGTTTTGACCCACTGGCCAACTTTGTCCTAGCATGATTTGATCTGTCGGAGACAGCGTAACAATGGCATCCTCTGCTACCTCTCCTGCTGCTTCCAAAGGGGATTTTACAATGTTTTGTTAATTTTTGCACAGGCTACTTACTGGCCAAGCTTAGACATTCCTTGTCTGTTATTCATGGGGAGAAATGCTTGATTAGAGTTTCTCCTCCTGCAACATCAATGCAGCCGATGCCCTGGGATCTTCCTGCACAGATAAGATTAAGAGCATTGAATTAACACATCTTGCCAATGGTTTTTGAGTGGCTGAGGACAGAAATTGCAGAGAGATTTTTTTTGTTTTGTTTTGGATGATGATGATGTTTTGAAGAGTTTTTCAGTTCGTTTGTCACCCCTCTTTCTTTGGTGGGTGTTGGGATAGAGAACTCACCTATTGGAGGTGGATTTTTCACTTTGTTTCCTTTGCTGGCAGTGGATATAAGAATGGCTGCTGTGAAGGGAATGAGTCACTGGTTTGTTTGAAGCGCTGAAGAAAGGTTCTACAGGTTTTCGCTGATCTCAAACATGGAGCTGTGGTGTTAACAATTTCCTGTTGAACTCAGTTTTTGGTTAGTCTCTTTTCATATCAGGAAGATTATGCTGTTGCTATAAATTTGCATCATTCATCACCTTAAGGTAAAAGAGAAAGGGAATATTGTATTTTATAGCTCCTTTTGTCTTGCCATCACAAACTGCTGTATAAGAAGCAGAATATAGCCACCAGACTGGAGTTGTTCTGGGTTACCATTTGACATGGGGACACCATGTATAAGCTGTCAATTGTTGTGGTGCTATTTTTCTCAGTATTTTTACTCTGGTGTAAAACCACTCACCAGTATGCAAACAGAGTTGACCAGAACTCATTTCACATCATCGTAGTTTCATAGATTTTTAAGGCTGGAAGAGACCTTTTAGTCTGGCCCCCTGTATAACATAGGGCCATAGAATTTAATCCAGTTGCTCTTGTATTGAGACCAATAACTTGTGTTTGATTAAAGCATATCTAGCAGTCTCCATAGATCATATAGGGGGGCTGAGGGTTTTATGCTAGGTATTGAGGACATGTAGGATCCCGGGGGGGGGGCAGCATGGGGGAAAGCTTGCTTTGCAGCCACCTGTGGATAGATACCCTGGATAGAGAACTTAATTTCCCAGACCTGTCACTATGTTGGGCCAACTCTGCTGTCAGTTACATGAGTGGAAATCTCTATTAACTCCATTGACTTCACCCCAGCATGCTTGGGGCCTTATCTGCACTGCTAAAAAAAGGTGTATAACGGTAACTAACATGCATGAACTATCCTGAGTGAAAACCTGGCACTTTAGTGATTTTAGTTGAGGTAAACTTATTGAGGTCAACGCTAGGCAGGGAAATAGGGCTGTCTACCTCATGGTAAAACTAAGGCTGTGTCTACATTGCATACTTTACAGTGGCACAGCTGTGCTGCTGTAAGGTCTCCCATGTAGCCACTCTATGCAGGCGGGAGAGAGCTCTCCTGCTAGCAAAATAAAACCACCCCCAATGAGCGGCAGTAGCTTTGTTAGTGGGAGAGTGTCTTCCTTCGACAAAGCGCCGTCCACTCTGACACTTTTCGTTGGTAAAACTTTTGTCAGTCGGGTGTGTTTTTTCACACCCCTGACCGGCGAAAGTTTTACCGACAAAAGTGCAATGTAGACATAACCTGAAAGGTCTGGTCTTCACTGTGTTTATACCTCAGGATAGCTCATGCATGTTAGTTACCACCAAGTAAAAATACCCCTTTATTAGCAGTGAAGATAAGGCCTGAGAGTAGAACTTGCCTCGCTAGGTTCACTTAATTACCGGAACATTAGCGCACTCTGAGGTGATGACTTTGATGTATGAATGCCCCATGGGAAAAGTGTTGTTTCATACAGCTGCTGTGGTACAATAGATCATGCTTTGTGTCCCTCATGGTTCACAGTTATGTTTCCTGCATTCTGCTCACACATTAGGGTGGCAACCACTGTACGTAGGGTGACCAAATAGCAAGTGTAAAAAATCAGGATGGGGGTGGGGAGTAATAGGTGCCTATATAAGAAAAAGCCCCCAAAATTGGGACCGTCCCTATAAAATTGGGACATCTGGTCACCCTAACTGTACGTGTTTAAGATGAGACATGAAATCTACATTCTAGAGTGTGAATGCTTGACCAACAGATACCATGTTTTCTAATATTGGTTGAGTTCAGTTTATATGTATTGGATGCCAAACTGTCCTGTTAAAAACAATAATACCATCCAACCAGAAATCCTCATCCCATTAAAGTCAATGGCAAAACTCTCATTGACTTTAATAGGGCCAAGATGTCACCCCTTAAGATTTTTTTTCTGTCAGATAGGCTAATTAAAAACAAACAAACAGAAAGCCATGTATGGAATTTTCTGGCCCTAATTGATACGGAATTGTATTTGAAAAGCTGTTCCTGAAAATGGCAGAAAATAAATGGAAAATGTAATTAAAACCAAATTTTTCAAAAAAAAATTTTTTTGGGTGCTTTTTCAGACTAGGTTTTTTAAAAATACTAGAAAAATACAGTGAGTTCCTGTTTTTCTCTGGGGTTTTATTTTGTACAAAATGCTTTTTCCTTCCTCCCCCAATTCAATAAAAGTCCTCTTTTGTTATGTCAACGTCATGGAGCGAAAGCCTGGAAACGTAATTAATTCAAAGCGTTCCGCATATGTGTAAATGGGTAACACTTATTGATAGCAGAGTTAAAGTATTTCTTTCTTCTGGGCAACAAGGCATTTTTGCTGAATGTTTCAGCCACTGTCTTTGTTTCTTCAGACGAGTGAAAAGGATTTAAGGAGGCAAAATATGCAGGCTAAGCAAGTGCCTTCAGTTCACATTGTGAACACGCGCGCACACACAGGTATCTGCATATCTGCTATACATCTACAGACACGCAGACATGTTCAGAGAGACCTACACATGACATAACGTCTCATCTCATAAAGGAATAATGGCTATATACACACAAACCTCATTTGCGCACACAGGTGTGGACATGGATGCACTCACACACTATGTGGATGCATTCCATAACACATCCCTGAGTGGCATTGTCTACCTTTAATGGTATAAAATAACAATCTCCAGAGGGATCTGTGGTGTTCATGTATTAAATTCCTAGTGCACAGCAGCTATAACTGAACTTTATACCACTCGAGTAATACTCTTTTTTTCCCTCCATACAGTACACAGAATAAGCTAATTAAAATCTAGTGGCATGGGGGAACAGTTCTCAGTATATTGAAAACCAGATTTTTGAGGTTATTCCTGCTGCAGAGTTCCCTCGCTATCTCCCCAGAAAGGATTTGTAAGTATTCATTGGAAATCTCCCATGGATTTAACTTCTTCCTTTGTTTTGTTTTGGAGTAAAAGCTTGATTGAAAGTGGCTGTGGCAGCAGTAATGCCTGGCTGAGTTTGGAGAAAACAAGCCCTAGGCCCATTTAGACATTTCATTTGAAAGAAGCCTCCATTATCTCCTATTAGGAGCTGTCCGTAGAAAGTAGCTCTGTGTGTAAGTGTGTCTGCGCCCGCACACACATGCTTTGTGATTTCTGTTTCGTTTTTACTTTTAATCACAAATTTTTGGAAGAAGATTGGAACTTTTCCTTACGTGTGCAATTAATGCCTGATTAACCAAAACACAGCTTTCTAGGCACATGGCATTATAGGGAATGTTCCAGGCAGTAGATGAATCCATTCCAAAGCTAAATTGCTGCTTCAATGTCTTTCCCCCTCCCCGTCTCTCTTTCTTTAGAATTCTTTCAGTGTCCTATGAAAAGAAAATTCAGAGAAGAAAACTTGAGAGTAACACAATAGATGTCTTCCCCTCTTACCTCTTCTGCAGAAATCTACTCTCTTAAAAATAAAATCATGAGCTAGTGCTTGAGGTAACAAATGTTGTAACCGGATCCAAGTTAGCCTTGTGTTTCATTAAATATGCTGAGGTGCTTACTCAATTTCTACTGTATAGTTAAGTTAATTAAAAAAGTGAATTTTTGGACTAAGTAAGGCCATGAACCCATTGCTTTCAGTGATACGTGAAGACTTTTTGGGTTTGGCCCAGTAAAAATATGAAGGGTCCATGTGTAAACTGGGGAATTTCTTTACTTTTTTTTTTTTTTTTTTTTTTTTTAAAAGAACACTTCTGGAGACTGGAATTATCTGTTGAGTCACAGAACAGGAATAGCGTGGGCAGTGGCACCGCTAGCTGCTTCAGCAGTGGGCCTCACCCCTGTTCTAAGGGATCACTTTTTGGTGGAAGGTCTGCCTTCTTGGCTTTTGCCCTCTAGAGCCGCCAACCAGGGTGCCAGTTTTGGTGTTGGGGTTGTGAACACCCACTAGGAAGTAGGCTAAATCATGGATTCAGGGGGCCAGATTCTCATTTACATGAGGGTCCCTTTATGCTGCTCTGGTAGCGTAAACGGACCTTGATGTGGATTGAAACAGTCCCCTGAAAATACCCTCTGCATAGAGACCCACTCCAGCCTGTGCAGAGCTGGCTAAAGTCTTTATAGTGGCTCAGTTCCCAGTCCCCAGTCTAGGGAGCAGATTGGGAGTGGGTTTGGAGTGACGGCTGCTTTCTGCTTCCCGGCTGTTATAGGGAATAACTTGCCAATGGACAATTTATTTACTGGTCAAATAGGGAGAATTTCATTTAAAACCTTTAAGGTGATTGTAGAAGAGAGGTATTTTTTTTTCACAGCCCCAATAGCAAATACAGAGGAAACTGTCTGAATTTGTGAGCCTTGTAGTGGAGTTTTGGGGAGCTCTCAGTAAAACTGGGGATACAAGGGCATCCAAGGAGGGAAGAGGGGCTCCTGAAGGTGGTCTGAGTTCCTGCAGACTGCTAGGGCCCTGTAGGCGAGGGATGGTCTGCTCCCTCCTCAGATGAAGTCTGGAAGTACCACATTATCCTGCCATTTGCCACTTCTTGTGTGTGAGATGATGCCCAATAATGTATAGCACAAAAGGCCGGAGGGGTTGCTGGGGTCAGCCTCCTAGGCCTCCCAGTCCTACTCTTCTTTCGGCATGTTTGGGCTGTGCTCTTGCCTTTGCCAGCCAGGACGTGGCTCCATAAACCGATGGATTTGTGTTGAACCTACCGTTGCGGGAGGAGTCTTGGGCTGGGTGTCCTGAAGCCTCCTGGGAAATTTCCCTGCGACCCTGCCGGCCAGCCCGTGCCTGGAATCCTTATCGACGCATTTGCACATGGGGAATAATCACACTGCGTGTAAAGGGCAAGGTCAGTTTGTTCTTGCGTTAGCCTTGTTATTGTTGCAGTAAGAGCAAGTCCACAATATCCTAACAAGAACTGGGAGCTTGTGTCCACACGCATTATGGGGTGGGGGTGGGGGGCAATAGGAGAGGCTTAGGTTTGCTCACAACTCTGAGCTTAACCTCCTTAGGCCTCTGCAGTGCTCAGCCAAGGATTCAGAGGGGTAGCCATGTTAGCCGGTATCAGTAAAAGGATTGGTATTCTGACTGTGGCTGCCGGTTGTCTGCCGCCTGCTCCCCTGCATTGCTGCTGACATCCCCAGAGCTCCTGGCCTACCCACAGTGGTGCTAATTAGCGATGTGTTTGAGCCAAACGCCTGGGTGCAAACAGCTGTGCATCGGGTTTCAGATCTGGGTTCACAGCTCAAACTCTTTAGTAAGATGACTCCCAACGTTGTGAACTTTGGGCAAGTTTGGAGTTGGATCCACATTTCAAACCTAAGTTTTGGAATGCTCAGATCTGGCGATTTTTTTCAGTAGGTCCATTATGGAGATATGAGGCCTGTTTCTCCACTGCGTAGTTCTTTGCATGCTCATCTACACCTATGCAAAGAAGACCCCACTGACTTATTCTTCATGCTGGTGAGAGGAAGCAGCCCGCTGAAAATACCTCCTGTGTGTGGCTGATGTAGAACTGGCATAAAGGCTCTATCCTGGCCCTGCTCTCAGCCCTTGTATGAGGTATTTTGGGAATGGGCATGGGGCAGGGAGGAAGTGCAGTGCACTCCGGCTAGTCTCTGCTTCCAGGGCCTTTAGGAGGCCATGGCAAGTAGAGAATAAGTTAGAGCAGCCTTCTGGGTACTGAAAAGGCCCCTTCATGCCCTCAGAATACAGAGAGCGCAAAAGTGGCTTGCAGCAAACTTTGCTATCATCTAGCCCCTTACTGCCCATACCTGCCCCAAGCAGAGGAATGGAGGAAGGGGCATCGTGACCCTGATGTCTCATGTTGGGCATTTATAAACGGCGTGAGAGGCTATTTTTGAATGTAATCCCTTATCGCCAGAGGGGGACTCTCCAGGTCAGGATTGCAGTGTGTTGGGGGAGCGTGCACTAGGTCCTAACTTGGACCCAGCTTTGGGAGGAGAATCTGAGTGGCAGGGCTGGAACAAAGCTCCCTTTAGTCCTAATATTCTGACTTTTGGGACGCTTTCAAAACGAGACTCCCAGTCTGACCAAGCAATGCGCTCCTAGGATTAATTTTAAATTAGCCAAGACTGAATTATTTAGTGAAGCCTCATTTTTGTGGGATGGAACTGGTGCTGCCGGGCCTAAATGCTGCCACCCCATGACTGGACTCCAAATTCCTGTCAGTTTTATGAGCCTGGCCGTGAAATTAACCATTTGACCATGTAATGACTTTTTATTGTATTTAATCTTCAAAAAATGCTATTTATGCAAAAGCATGCGGAGGGCCACGTTTATAAAGCAGCGCTTCTTTGGCTCGTTTCCTGCCCAGCTGTTGTCCTCTTCAACCCTCTCCCTTGGCCAGGCAACAGTGAGGCCTACCGCTGTGGAGAGGTCAGGCCTGTAGCTCACCAAGAGCCATCTTGTGGCGGAGCCGTGGAGAACCCTTCTTCGCCGTAGCTTGTTGTTACTCGGCTTGCTGGCTCACTGCAGCCATTGAACCCAGCTTTGGCCCCGCTTCTGTCGCAGACATCATCAGAACCTGGTGTCTGATGAGGCCTCTGTCAGAGGAGCAAAAGCACTTACTTGAAAATGATTTATACTAATTAGACAACTTGAAGGTTTCTTATGAAGCCAGTGGAGAGGGAGGAGGGACGGCACTGAGTTCAAACTCCTTTATTCTCCAAAAAGCCATCATCACCTGATAAAGATTCAACTGCCTTGAGGTTTTGAAGAGGACGCTTCATGCTGCGTCAGTGAAAGGGGGAGTGAAGCCTTCAGTCCCGTAACCTTTGTTCTCTAAAGAGTGTGTCAGGGTTTTGGCTGTGCTTCTGGCCTTGACTTTTTCTTTGAATTCTAAGAGGATGTGAGATCAGCCCCAAAGCCTTTCTGCACCAGGATGCTGAGGGAGGGGAAAAGACGTGCACTTCTCTGCACAGCAGGGTCAAGATTTTCAAAAATAGAAGCCTAAAGTGAGGCTCTTAAATCCTTAGGCTCCTAAATAAGCAACCTGATGCTTATAAAATGTTGTTACAAAAAAATCAAAGATCGTGAAGAGGGAAAAACTGATGACCTAAGTGGCTAGGTTTTCACCTGTGCCATTTAATAGAGATACATTGAAGGGGGCAGACCCCCCCCCACATTTTACCTTACTTAGAGCAAAATTCCAACCTATGTACCTGTGGCTTTCATGGTGGTAATGTATGCCTAAAACAGAATTTATCCCTTAAGGATTTGCATAGTCGTTTTTTCCCCTCTGATCCCTGTAACACTGTTCTTCGTATGCCATGATATAGGCTGTGTTTCAGTGTAAGCTAATGTACCTCAGCATTCCGGGTGACACTATGAAAGCAAATCAGGGGCATCGATACGTCTGATGCTTAGCAGACGTGCCTGTGTATAGGGCCAGACTGGCTGCCAGCGCTTCCAGGTGCACAGGTCAGGGTGGGGGAAAAGTGCAAACAGCCTCCCAACTCTTTGAGTGAGATTCTGCGCTGTGCATCTAGTCTAGGGGTATGTCTACGCTGCAGTTAAACACCTGTGGCTGGTCTGTGGCAGCTGGCTCGGGCTACAGGGCTGTTTAATTGCAGCACAGCCACTCGGGCTAATCTCTCGTTCCATCTCTCTTTGGTGTGCTGGCTCATTTACTGGTGGTGGTAGGCAATAACATATTTGCTGGATTTCTCAGTGCTGGTCCCTAAAGTGTTGATTAGTCAGCAGCTTGGCTTCAGGGTGCTGAGAGATGCTCTGTGGGGAGCAGTGCTCAAGAGCTATCTCTTTTCTTGACAAATGTCTCCTTACAACCTCGTTGCTCTTGTGGTTTATGTGATTTCTCACCTGGCCTGGCGCCTAGAAATGAACTCATAGGCCTTGAAGAGCAGTAGGCTCAGCAACAAGTTAGCCAACCCAGCAGAGCAGTTTGTGTGAAAGCACTTTCTAGTAGAACGGATATCTCTTTAGATAAGCTATCTGGCCTAACTCCCTTCTCTGATGATACCAACAGTAGTTCTGTGGTCCCTTTGCAAAAACAGTTCCTCCTGAAATAGCCCAGTATAGGATGCACAAAACTTCACATTGATTGGTGTGTAAGAATAAGATAATCAAGGGTTAAAATATGCAGGGAGAGAGTCTAACTTCTGCACCCCAAATAAGGAGAATATGCTAGTAAAAGGGAACAGCGAGGAGAGTGGCCGAATCCACTAAGGAAGAAATAACTTTCATTCGGGAGCGTCTACAGATGAATCTCTTTATCATAGAATATCAGGGTTAGAAGGGACCTCAGGAGGTCATCTAGTCCAACCCCCTGCTCAAAGCAGGATCAATCCCTAACTAAATCCCCAAATCGCCCTCTCAAGGATTGAACTCACAACCCTGGGTTTAGTAGGCCAATGCTCAAACCACTGAGCTATCCCTCCCACCGTCTTAGAAGTGAGCTGTGTCGTAAAGCCAGCCTACTGGACCCTGTGGTTCTGTACTCCCCTCCCAACGGCTTACTTTGCAGAGATATGATGAGGGGATTGGGGGAAAGTGAATGCCTGTGATGACAATTACTCTTAGTCGTGGGTTTGGAGATTCCCTTGAGATAGGTCTAAGCAGAAACTTCAGGGCTGATCTGAAGATCTATGGACTAGAAAAGAAGCCAGCTCTCTTGTACTTACCCACTGTGCTCTGGTGCCAGCTGGAAGTTCTGAGCCCAATCATCTGTGATACCAACAAACTCTTGCAAAGTGTTGATTGGTTTCAGTACCAGTTGATGGGAATTGAGGGCACTCAGCACTTCGCAAGGCCCACTGTAAGGGAAAAAGCTTGTCTTGTACTAAGACACTTCTGACTCTGGCTGTAGTCAAGAAAGTATGAAGGAGAGAGACATGAGGGGCCAGTGACCTGCCCGTTGGGGGAGGCTAACCCCCAGCCACTCCCCTTGTGCCCAAGGCCCCTCCCCCTTCCCTTCTACCCCCCATCCCCAGCAGGAGCCTAGAGCACCCCCACCACAGCCTCTGGCCCCAGTGACAGCCGCCCTGAGTCCCTGCGGGAGGCAGGTCGGCCAGCCCCAGCCAGCCTGGTGCAGGGCAGAGCGCTGGGAACTGTAGGAGGGAGCCTGGGGGCAGAGCGTGGGCGGGGCCATGCCAGGCCGTTTCGGGAGGCACAGCCTCCCCCAGCCTAAGATACCCACTGCCCATGGAGAAAGAGATTAAATACAAACAAGCAAACAGCAAACAATCAACCAAGGTCCATAAAAGCTTCAGATTGTGGGAGTGATTAAAATTGTGGCTGTAAGCTTGGGTCAGTTCTTATTTTACTCAAACAGATTCACACATCCATAGTTACTGTACAAGGCTCAGGGAGAGGGCATCAATGTTAGGAGACCTGCATTGTCATCCTGGCTCTGCCACTGAATTGCTCTGTTGCCTTGGTCAACAGTGTCTTGTGATATTTGCTTTTCATAAAGCCCCAGCTCCTGGAGAAGTGGAATTATATGAGAATCTTAGTTTCCATTTTTTAAAAGTAACGTGAGTTTCTAGTCCTTGTGGTTTCCTAGAAGAGCTTGAAAATGTGATCCGAGTGCACTTTAAAGGCTCAGAAAGCAAAACGCAAATTAGAGAACTCAAAATTCATTATTTAAAATAAATCTCATGATTGTTGGAATCTGACTCATGCTTTTTGAATGCACGGGATCTGCATTAAGTACACATTTTCAAAAGCAGACTTTGGTTTGGGATCCCTCAGTTTTTGGCAGCCTAACTTCAGCCACCCTGGGCCAGATTTTCAGAGAGTACTGAGTACCTAGTAACTGCAGTTGAAGTCAGGGGCAGCTGCAAGTGCCAGGGCCGGCTCCAGGGTTTTGGCCGCCCCAAGCAGCCAAAACCAAACCCTCCTCCCCCCCAAAAAGCCGCGATCGCGATCTAAAAAAAGCCGCGATCGCGATCTGCGGCGGCAATTCGGCGGGAGGTCCCTCACTCCCAGGCGGAGTGAGGGACCGTCCGCCGAATTGCCGCCGAATACCTGGAACTGCCGCCCCTGTCCGGAACGGCCGCCCCAAGCACCTGCTTGAGAAGCTGGTGCCTGGAGCCGGCCCTGGCAAGTGCTCAGAACCTCTGAAAATCAGGCCCAAAGTATTTTGAGTTGGTCACTCAAACGCAGAGGGCGCTTTTGAAACTTTTTAGCCTGAGCACCTCTGTGCCTTAGTTTTCCTTTCTGTACAATGCAGGAGAATGATATTCACAAACCTTTAAAGGGCTTTGAGAGCCCACAACGGACGTGCTGTGTAAGTGCCAAGCATTATTCTTATTATTCATGCCTTAGTCAAACCCCAGGAGGGTCAAACCACCCAGTGTTGTTGAATGTGTCTGTAGTAGAAAGTATTTAGAACACCATTCCTTCCCCCATCACACTCTCAGGGTGGGACTGCAGCGTTTTCATATTGATGTAGTTGTGGGTTAAAGTTGGAGACGCATGGCAAAGTACAGCACTCTGCACACGCACAGCTATGGGTTTAGAGGGAAACGGCTGGAAGGTATTGTTGTTAAAGAAACAAACCTCCAGAATTCCCCAGTCACCCAGACCAGCCTGCCCCAACAAGCCTTGTGTCATAGTAACCTCTTGTCTCCCAGCTTCCCGACAGCATGCGTGAACACTGTTTCTCGGGGAGAGATCTGTTAGCGCCAGAAAAGTAGGCGGCGTTGCTCAGTTTAGAGTTGTCCTTGTGTTTTTCCTCCCTCTAGTTACTGAGATAAGGAGTCTGTGAAAGACTGTGCAAAGCACCATGTCTGTTTAATCAGCATACGCGGGAGAAACTAGATATGCCCTGTTAGTGCAGTCACAGCCCAGGCATGGAATCAAGAGGAGGTGGAGGTGGGCGTGACTGGGAGAAATGCTCCTTGTCTCTTAGGAGTGTAAGTGTAGCTGAAAGTCCATGGGAAGGGGGATTGAATCAGTGTCCTTGCGAAAAGCCTCTAGGAGCCTGGCAGACCGGGGTTGCTGTGTCTCCCAATTCTTGTGTGTAACCCAGAGTGAGTCACGCTGCAGGGTTTGCTGTGACCCTGTTAAAGGGCACTTGGGAGGCTGTGCAGCCTTGCTTGGAATGTCATCGTTTTTAGATGAAATAATGTGAGAACTGGGGTGTTATCTGGGTGCTTACCGAGGCTGAGGTGGGCTTTTCTGCCCTTAGCCCTGGAGATCAATGGGAATGATGCACATTCAATATTGACCACAACATCTGAGGCTGCAGACCAACATGACGGTAAATACATTCTGCCTGCCTCAGTTCTAACTGGAACTGCAGGGGCTTGTGTCATGTTTTCACCTCGCATCCTGAACGGCTGTGTAATATTGCTGTGCACTAATGAACAGCGGCTGTGCTCCATCCCAGAGCTGGCTGCATATCAGCAGGGAGTGTATCTTATCGTCTCTTATCTCAGGGGGTGTTATGAGGCTTGATTAGTAAATGTTTGCAAAGGGCTTTGAGATCCTCTGCTACAGAAGGCCAAAGAGCTGTTATGTATCTCCTTCTCACACCGCTCAGGGAGAATCCCCAGGAAAGTTTAATGCAGACTGAGGCTGCACTGAGTCTCCTGTGGAGCCTCGCAGAGAATGGACCCTACCCCTTACAGACAGGCAGCTGTGGGAAAGGAAGCCCCAGCAAACAGCACTGCTTAGCAACAGGGAGGGTGTGTGTGGAGACACAGGGCCTCTGCATGGAGGGCCCTGGTGTGTCATGGAGAGCAAGGGTTCTGGAGCAAGCCCCCAGTCAGTCCCAGGTGAGGGAGTTTCCTGGCCTTTCTGCGTTTTGTGTGAAGTTTGTATGTGTGGGGGCAGATTCTCTCTGCAAATTGATTGCAGGGATTTCCAAGGTACCGATCACTGATATATATTTTTTTTAATTACTGCCCCTGCTGTTCAAAATACAAAAGTTTGCCTCTTCAAAGCAATTTGAATTAACTGGTGCGCACGGTGAGTGGATGGGGTAAGGTGGGCAGGTCGGACGAACTGGTGCACGCGGTGGGGGGCAAGGCGGGCAGTTCTGATGCGCTGGTGGGCGGGGGGGGGGGGGGGGGCAAGACGGGCAGTTCTGACGAGCTGGTGCACGCAGTATGGGTAAGGAAGCCACAAGCAGGGTTTTGGGGAACATTGTCAAAGTGGTTTAAACATAGGAAAATATGGTATTATCCTCACTTTAGAGATGAGTCTGCAAGAGATGAAGTGATTTGCGTAATGTTACGCTCCGGGGCTGTGGCAGAGCTGGGAATGGAAGCCCAGTCTCCTGACTGTACTTAATACTGTAGATCACAGCTGCCTCTAGAAGTCTCGGTTTTATTTGTAAGTGACAGCTGAGGTCTGTTTTGATGTTACGGTGTGGCTGAACCATAGGCTCTCCTTATGGTTTCATCTATTAAAATGAGTTGACTTTGAGATTGTGGAAGTTTAAAGGAAAAATGTTTATATAAGAATGAATTAAGATCCTCCCCCAAAAGGAAGAACTTTTTTTTTGTTTTTTTTAATGGAGATATGCCTATCTCATAGAACTGGAAGGGACCCTGAAAGGTCATCAAGTCCAGCCCCCTGTCTTCACTAGCAGGACCAAGTACTGATTTTTGCCCCAGATCCCTAAGTGGCCCCCTTGGGGATTCCCTGGGTTTAGTAGGCCAATGCTCAAACCACTGAGCTATCCCTCCCCCCAAACCTTTTGTCTCAGATCGACTTTGGTATTTTATGACACTGTACTGTCTAGCCGATTATTGTAATGCCCTCTTTTGGGTTTAAAATCACAGATGTAGCACTTCGCATCTCACTGATAAAACATTGCAACCTCATTAGATGTAACTAATTTTGTAAGAATGTGGAACTCTGCAATGTATATTGATTTAGCTATTTAATACAATGCAGCTCTAATCTGTGGTGTCTAACTAGGCTCTCTGAGCTCGTATACTAATGAAAATGTATGTCTTTCAGAATGAAAAGATCTATGTAACATTGACATTCATTTGTATATACAGTTTGAACAGAGGTTTACAAAGCCTGTTTTTTTCAAAATAGCTTCAAGCTGGCACCAAATGTGCACACCTAAAATTGCATTCTTATGTTTTTACACCTTAGTGTTTTGATATGTAAAACCTCAAATGTAACTGCACCAATTGTTTTTGTATGTTCAAATAAGCTAATAAGGCACCCAGCTTCCCAGTTTTGCATATGCAATTAGATGGCCAGATTCTGCCGCACTGAGCGTTACGTTAATAGTCCTATTGAAATCAATGGCTTTACTCCTGGGATAAGATCCTGCTGTATATGAGTAAGGGTGGCAGAATCTGTGCTAATATTTGTGTTTTCGGAGGTTTTGTGCATGCAAAATCTTACACCCTGAAATAAAATAGCATAGAGGTATGCAAAACTGGAGGCTGTTTCTGAAAATGTGGCCACAGAAGAATGAAGGCCCAGTGAAAACTAAAAGCATGGATGCGCTGGCTAATAGGAGTTTATTCTGTGCATTGAAGAATTTTGCATTCTCTTTGTTGCATGGAATCAGTCGTCGTCAGCATTCCTGAGAGTGAGCCTGGTTGGAGAATTTGTGTCTTCCTTGCCATTGGAAATGAAATAGTTCTCAAGTCCTTACTGCTCTTGGATGCACCAAGTGTGTCTAGTCCTTTTGGCTCCTTAGTAATAATTGTTACTTACTCTGAGAATTATTTAGTCAACAAAAATCCATGTGTTTAGTCTTCCAGCTAGATAACGTCTGTTGTTTAGACAGCAAGTGAATGTGGAGTAACCTGGCTGTGACACTTGTTCTAATTGTGCAGGGGAGAGCAGATAAAATATCTTTCTCCTTTTATGGCAGTCTCCTTTCAGTATCTTGTTCAAAACTTGGCAGACTGAAAAAGGGTCAAAAGCCAGCAAATTGCCTACACTTTTAGTGCTGGCAGCCCTGCTTTATGCTTTTGATGAACAGACCATTTGACAATAGCCGTTTAGTAGATCAGTCAATATTATGGGGCCAGATTCTGCTTTCAGTTACATCAGCATAAACCCAGAACGACTCAGAGGGTTTCAGTGGAGTTGACGCTGCATTAACACTGGTTTAATTGAGGGCAGAATCTGGTCATTTGTCTGACACTGGAGACCCTATCGTGCCATTGATTATTAGCCTGTAGAACACCCTGCTGCTTTCTGAGTATTTGTTCCTATGCTGAGCCTATCACCTTTGTATCTGAGCACTGTGCAGAGGTGTCAAAGTGAACACAAGAAGGTGTGAGGGGTTATCTTAAAATGCAGTGGTGCTTAGGTGCTATGGTGTTGGGCAACAAGAACCTGCATATGTAGCTGGTATAATGTGGATCTGGGTTGGGCTTGAGGTAGCTGTGTTATGACCTTGTGGGTGTGAGCGCTTTGCACTTCCACGCAGGAAACATGAGCCCTCTGCCTGGTGGCTTGCCACACCAGACGCATGGGCTCTGAGCCATACAGAGGATGCAGGGGTCTCTGCTTTGTGTGCTGGCATGCCAGTGATATGGGCTCTCTGACCATTTCCTTGCTCCCCTGGGCCAACCTAGAGTGGAGGTGCTATGGAGGAAGCATGCTCAACTCTGGGAGGAAAAGATTGTGGGTGGAGTACTTTGTATCACATAGGGTATGTCTACACTACAGGATTAATCCGAATTTAGATAATTCGAATTTGGGAAACAGGTTGTATAAATTCGATTGTGCGCGGCCACACGAAGCACCTTAATTCGGTTTTAAACCACATTAATTCGGTGGTGTGCGGCCACACTACCCCATTAACTTAAACACAGTAATTCGGTGGTGTGCGTCCACACTAACCCTAATTCGAATTAACAA
Source organism: Terrapene triunguis (assembly GCF_002925995.2). NCBI lineage: Eukaryota > Metazoa > Chordata > Testudines > Emydidae > Terrapene > Terrapene triunguis. The sequence goes on along the minus strand of NW_020664417.1, from coordinate 89,985,423 downwards.
AATCGATTTAGGCTCTACTCCGTTCGTCGAGGTGGAGTACAGAAATCGATTTAAAGGGCCCTTTAATTCGAATTAACTGGCTCTGTAGTGTGGACGGGTGAAGGGTTAATTCGGATTAAGGCAGCTAAATCCGAATTAAAGTCCTAGTGTAGACCAGGCCTTACAGTGAAGCCTCTCGTTGAAAAAGGAGCAGTGCTGACAAGTCCCAAAGGGAGCTGCATCCTCATTCTCCTCTAGCTTGTTTCACACACTGACCCTCAGCCTGGTGGGGTTAAAGCAGGGGAAAGTGGGGTGAAGGGGCAGGATCCTTGGGGATCTGCAGACCTTTGCCGGAGGGATAGCGTAAGAAAACAACCTGTGCCTGTCTCTTGGGAGAGGTTTGACTCGCTAATCCTTCAGAGGTGAATTCTCCAAGCAGACAGCCAGTCCCCCTCTGACTTGTGTGAACAGCTGTGGGGTTGTGGGAGCCTGCACACTAGAAAACACTCTCCGAATTCTTTTCCTTCCCTCCAGGTCTAGCACAGCAGTGGAATAATCTGTGACATTAAGACAGCGGGAAGTGGAAGTGACTGAAAAATAAAATAACAGTCTCAGGAAATAGCACTGTGCACTTTTCTGCTCCCAATTGGGAAAAGACAACACTTCATTCAACTACACGAGGCCCATCACTGGTTCCCGCCTGCTAATAACTTCCCCTGTCTCCCTGTGCTTTGCCATCTGCCCCACAGGCAAGGGAGTATCTGGAACTGGAGTCTGGTGAGGCGCATTTAACAGCGTGCACTTTGGAATAACACCTGGCAAAACAATTCCATGGGTTTAAAGCTTCTGTGAAGGGCCGCGGTTGGGTTGTTGTTTTAATTTTTTTAATTCCTACAGTTCCATTCTGCAAGAAACCCAAAACACCTTCAAAGTCCTGTTTTTATGGATGCTGCTGCTCTTACAAATGTATCACAACCCACTTTTTCATGATGTCCCAAATCCAGTGTGTAATGGATCAAAGCGAGACCTTCGGAGACAAGCTGACCACTCAGACAGGTGGTCTTCATATTCATAGAGGGTTTTTTAAATTCTCCCTCCCTTTCTCAATACTATTAAACCTCTGGATGCAAGCACAGCCTCTCTAGACAGGTGTCTGAGGGAGGATGGCTAGTCTTACATTTCACTTTTCATTTGTCTTTAAGGGGCACGAAAGTGCAACAGAGTCAGAGTTCAACTGATCTCCCCCTCCTTTTCTTTTATCTGGTGTGACATTCTGCAACCAGTTGGAGTTTAACTCGCTGGAAAAAAAAATGTTTTTTCTACCAGGAAATATAATCTTAATCCCAGAGGAGCTGGTTCTCATTTACTCTAATACCCCTTTGCACCACTCTGACAGTGTTAAAAGGGCTGAAGCGGTGTAGTGGAGCTTTAATGTGAATGAGAATTCTTTGCTCAGTGTGTTTCTAGATGCATTTGAAGGTTATAAGTCCAGAGGAGGGAGTGGAATTGCTTAGGGTGCTGAAAAGGTAGAAACAAGAGTCATGGGTTGCATTGAGAAGTAAAATGTAGACTAAATATGAGGGGGGAAAATTCCAGATGTTTTAGGCGCTAGAACAGCCTTCCAAGGGTAATGGTGATGGAGATGCCATTGCTTGGGATATTTTATTTAAAACTGGACCAGACAAAGCTCCAGAGAACAATTCATGTACTGACAAGAAGGCAGATTGTGGCAATAGGTCTCGTCTCACTGTGACCAACTGTGTAAACGATCTCAATCAGAGTGGCTGAGAAATCGCCTTTTGGAAATTCTAACGACTGTGCACACACCTGGTGACCTTACGAGAGTCCCTGAAATTTTTTTTTCTCCTCCCAGCAAAGCTGGTAACAAACTTCTTCGCAAACAACCTGAACAGCCCCCCTCCAACACAGACACACACACACAAATCAATTTAGCACGTAGGGCTGATGAACCAAGGTTGGTGGCACTGGCCTTAAGCAACTTAATGCTGGTAATAAAATTCTCAGACTTTAAATCCTCAAAAGCAGATTATCCTCTTTGTTTATGTATAACTGAGATTTAAAAATAAGCAAGGAAAACTTTGGATAACTGGAGTCCTCACCCACAGATCTGTGGCATTTGGTGCCTGCTGTAGTTGTCTGAATCTTAAACAATGCGAAGGAGTCGATGCCGCCTAAGGCTCTTGAGATTCCCTGAGAATTTCCATGTACTGTTTTGAGTGCCCACGGTTTCAGCTCTGGTGGGCTCATCTATGGTTGCCCACAATCACTCTGTAATCTTGTGGTCCCATTCTAATGTAGGACCCAGCAAACTGCTCTCCGTAATTACAGAGCATGCAGTGCAGAAACATTAGCTCTTAAACCTATTATAGTGTTTACTGCAGTGATTCCTTGGCGCCTCGTCCCAGTTCCTGTCGCCAGAGCCGGTATATTTCAGCGGAGACAATACTTCATTTGGAACTTGGGGTACAGACCGTCGCCCAAAGCCATATTCAACAGAACCGTAGATACACTGCCCTCGATCCACTCACGTTGTGCGGATTCTGGGCTAGATCCTCAGCAGGCTTCAATAGAACTGTGCTGATTTACACTAGCTGAGGATCTCAATGCCCAGATCTAAGGCATAATGTGGCCCTAAATTTACAGTACTATTAGTACTGTACTAGTATCAGTACCATTCTGTATCAAGATATTTTATTTTAGCATTTAAGGCCAGCTGTAGGTGTGTGAAGGCAATCCCTACTAGGTTATTCGTCGTGTGTGTGTGTGTGTGGTGGGGGAGGGTCCCAGGCCTGACTCCTCCTATTTGTGATACACATGGCTTCAGGTTGTGACCTTGCATCATTACACAGCGATGGAATGTCATCTGTTCACAAGGCTGTGTTGCCATAGTGAATGCTCAAAAGGACGACCAACCTATTTAGCAGGTAGGATACAGGGGAGATGTGTTAAAATCAGAGCAGTCCCATGAACATTCAGGACTCCACTCTGTGTGGCTCCTCCCACCATGTGACGGCAAGGGGTATAGGTGCCTCAAGATGGGCCTGATGACTTTGGATCCTAAATCCTTTCTGATTGTTGTAATCTGAGCCGCTGCCCCTTGTGAAATGAACTAACTTGCTCATTCATGAATTACACAAATGTCTATGGTATGTACCTGAGAGAGAGAGGGTGAGTGAAGTCATATATTTTGTTGGAGCAACTTCTGTTGGTGGAAGGGACAAGCTTTTGAGCTTCACAAAGCTCTTCCTGAGTTCTGGAGAAAGTCACTAGAGTGTCCAAGCTAAATACAAAGTGGGACAGATTGTTAAGCATAAGAAGTTCACGAGTGTTGTAGGAAACAACTTAACATGAAGAGGGCAGTTAACACCTCTGCAGTTGTAGGACAATGGAGGGTTAGTAGGCTGCAGGGTATGTTCCAAGTTGTTTAATGGGACATAAAAATCAGTGTCTCTGTTAAGTCCATAGTTTTAGTGTCCAGCAAAGTTATGAATTTAAGGGCACATCTATGCTGAAAATGCTGCATCGGCACAGGTGCACTGCTGTAGCGCTTTAATGAAGACGCTCTAAGCCAATGGAAGAGAGCTCTCCAGTCGGCGTAGTTAACCCACCTCCCCAAGAGGTGGTAGCTATGCCAGTGGGAAACGCTGTCTACATGGGCCTTAGATTGGTATAACTAGGTTGGTCAGGTGTATGGATTTTTCACACCCCTGAGTGATGTAGTTATACTGATGTAGGACTGTAGTGTAGACCAGACCTCAGTTCCCAGGCTCATCTTTTGAAAGTGTTGTGCAGGTTCCTTTGAGGACGAGGACTGAGAGGTCAGATATGGAGTGATCGCGTTGTGGAGTGTTTCAGAGTGTGCTGAAGCCTATTTGTATTTGGTGTCCTAGAGTTTGGCAGCATGGCAGGTGCCTTCCCCATCAAGACTTCTGCAGTCACTTCTTCCTGTTATATCATTGTGCGTCCCTCATTCCTCCAGCCAAAACCAGACTTCCATACCCCTCCCATTCTGTTGTACCCTCAGTTCCAATGCAGATCAACCTGCAGTAGTCATGTATTTTCCTGGCATGGTTCATTTTTAGAATTATTAAACAAGCAAAGGTGATTGAATGATTTCATAATCAGTTAACATTGCTGCCTAAGTCCCAGTTCACAACAGGATGCAGTACAGCTGTGACCTATAAATTGGGGGCCCTCAACACATAATTGAGAACTAATGTGCCACAGGACCTAGATGCAGATACAATATTATAGGAGGCAGCCTGATTTTCTGTAATTTGTATGGTCATTTATACCTGTGTGAATGGCAGAGGCAGCATGCTCCAACTGGACTGAGGCTTTGGAGATTTGGATTCTGTTCCTGGCGCTGCCGTGACCTACTGTGTAACGTTGGTCAAATCATTTCACCTCTCTGTTTCCCCTTATGACTTTCATTTGACTTCTCTGTTTGGACTGAAAGAGTACGTCTATACTTATTTCCTGGTCCGGATGTAAGCGATCGATCTTCTGGGATCGATTTATCGCATCTTTTCTAGACGCGATAAATCGATCCCGGAAGTGCTTGCCGTCGACGCCGGTACTCCAGCTCAGCGAGAGGAGTACGCGGCATCGACGGGGGAGCCTGCCTGCAGCGTCTGGACCCGCGGTAAGTTCGAACTAAGGTACTTCGAATTCAGCTACGTTATTAACGTAGCTGAATTTGCGTACCTTAGTTCGAAGTGGGGGGTTAGTGTGGACCAGGCCTAAGGAATGTTACCTTACTCTGTGTTTGTACGGTGCTTAACACAATGGGGCCCTGGGCTTGACTGGAATCGCAAGGCTACTATAATAAAGATAATAATAAAAATAATCATGTAAAATGCTAACTACTGAATCAGTATGGCAAGGTTTTATAGAGAGCTGACTCATTTTTCGGGGGTGGGGAGTGGCAGGGAACCGATAGTTTTCTCATTGAAAAAAGCATTTTTGGGTACTCAAAAACTGTTTGTTGAATTTGGGTCGAATTTGGTGAAAGGTTATGGTTGAAATTAAAAAAAAAAAAAAAAGTTGAAAGTGGGTTTCGAACAGACGTTTGGCCAATAACCCCCCCCAAAAAACCCCAAAACACCAAAGAAAGGGTGAAAAACATCCAAAATGTCAATCTGAAACAAAAATATTGAAGAAAATCATTTTGAGTTGACTGAAAGCAATGTATGTATTTGATTTTCATTGCGACAAAAACTTGTAATTTGAGCTGGAACTTTATTTTTTTTATTTTTCACTTGCTGCTGCACCCTCCCCCAACCGAAACATGCATTATTTGCACAGCCCTAGTTTTACACTCACATTGCACAGGTGTAAATGTAAAGGTATAGCAGTGGAGAATCAGAATCGCACACTCTTTCTGTGTGTGTGTATATTTGTATAAGCTAGAGCTGGTTGAAAAAACTTCCACGGAACCATTTTCCATTGCAAAACTCAGTTTCACTGAAATTGAAAAACATTGGAAATACTGTTGATTTCACCAAAATTTCATTTAAGAGAAGAACCAAAAGAAACGGCCCAACATTCTCAGAATGAAAGGTTTTGATTTCACATTTTGAAACTACTTTTTTCTATGAAGAGTCAATATGGCTTTTGAAAAGGGAAATCATGCCTCACCAATCTATTAGAATTATTTGAGGAGGTCAACATATAGGTGGACAAGGGTGATTCAGTGGATATAGTGTATTTGGACTTTCAAAAAGCTTTTGACAAAGTCTCTCACCAAAGGCTCTTAAAAAAGTAGGTAGTCATGGAATAAGAGGGAAGGTCCTCTTATGGATCAACAACTGGTTAAAAAGATAGGAAGCAAAGGGTAGCAATACATGGTCAGTTTTCACAATGGAGAGAGGTAAATAGTGGGGTCCCCTAAAGATCTGTACTGGGACGAGTGCTGTTCAACCTGTTCATAAATGAGCTGGAAAAAGGTGTAAACGGTGAGGTGGCAAAGTTTGCAGATGTTACAAAATTATTCAAGATAGTTAAGTCCAAAGCAGACTGCGAAGAGTTACCAAGGGGTCTCACAAAACTGGGTGACTGGGCAACAAAATGGTAGATGAAATTCAGTGTTGGTAAATGCAAAGTAATGCACTCTGTGAAACAGTCTCAACTATCCATACAAAATGATGGGGTCTAAATTAGCTGTTACCATTCAAGAAAGGGATCTTGAAGTCATTGTGGATGCAGCGGCAGTCAAAAAAGCTAACCGAATGTTTAGAACCATTAGGAAAGGGATAGATAATAAGACAGAAAATATAATGCCACTATATAAGTACTTGAATATTGCATACAATTCTGGTTGCCCCTGCTCAAAAAAAGATATATTAGAATGTGAAAAGGTGCAGAGAAGGGCAACAAAAATGATTAAGGGTATGAAATAGCTTCCATATGAGGAGAGATTAAAAAGATTGGGACTTTTCATCTTAGAAAAGAGACAGCTGGGGGATGGAGGTCTGATAGAGGTCTATAAAATGATGAATGATGTGGAGAAAGTGAATAGGGAATTGTTATTTACCCGTTCACATAACACAAAAATTAGAGGTCACCTAATGAAATGAATAGGCAGTAGGTTTAAAACAGTCCTAGGTAAGGCTGCGAGTTTGTCATGGATGGAGGTCACAGAAGTCATGGATTCCGTGACTTTCCGGGACTTCTGCAGCAGCCGGTGCGGCTGGCCAGTCTTATGTTATAAATTTTTAAGTTTTCTGTTACATTATATGTTATAATGTACAGTTTCTATAAAGACAAAATTAAAATGAAATATTTCAATTGATTTAAAACAATTTCCCCCCACCCCGACAAATTTTTGCTCTCAGAGAATTTTTGGGTTTTGTTCTAAATTGAAACAAAGCCAAATTTGGAAATCTCAAAGTCCTTCACAAAACAGAATTTCCATCCTCCACACAGCCCTAGTGTGTACTCACCCAATATGTGAGACTGTATGTACCTGTATCAATACACCATGTGCTATCACTATAGTTGCTCTAAAGGTAACATAGTCCAGTGGATAAGGCACCTTGGGTCTGTTCTCAGCTCTGCTACTGGACTAGTATTGAATCCAGGTCAAGTCACTTGAGTTCGTTATGCTTCAGTTTCTGTAGCTGAAAATCTGTGCTTATGGCAAGTAAGCATCCGAGTACTGATAGCATGAAAAATTTATATATATGTACACCTCTACCCTGATATAACACGACCCGATATAACATGAATTCGGATATAACGCGGTAAAGCGGCGCTTCTGGGGGGAGGGGAGGGGGCTGCGCACTCTGGCGGATCAAAGCAAGTTCGATATAACGCGGTTTCACCTATAACGCAGTAAGATTTTTTGTCTCCCAAGGACAGCATTATATCGGGGTAGAGGTGTATTAGATTTAGTCTCCTCTTCACTGGAATAGGAATTTTAAAATCTGTTTTAAGAAGAGAACTTCCTTAAATTAAAAAACAAAACAAACCCCCAAGCAAATAAATAAATCAGTCCCATGCGGATACACAAATCGCTTCCTCGTAAATACGAGCCCTGGAGCAGATGTTGACAGAGTTTAGGGAGAACACCCACTTTCATGTTAATGGTTTCAACCTGTTAATCTGAAAATGCTGTATTCCAATCTTCAGCCAGTTTTTAAATAGAAAGTCGAGAGAGAAGTGCCGTTTGTCTAAACGGGAAAGGCTGTGCCAAGTTTGAGATAATACCGTTTGCTGGAGTGTCTGCCCAGCACTGACAGAGAAGCTTTCAAGAAATGTAACTTTTCTTCACAACATAAAAGTTTTCTGAACAGCGCAGTCTCTGGGTTTTGGCTTTAAAGGTGACTTTTTCAATCAGGCAGATAAATGCTTACTTTAATGGAGGTAAGGGGGGAAAAAATTGGCAGCTCAGACAGAGAAGGCCCTTTGTTTCACCTGAACTGCCAAGCCAGTGATCCTGACCCACCGTGATTGTCTGTAAAAGGAGCTGCTTAAAAAGACTGAACTGGTTGACACTCATGGCTTGTTCCTCTGGGAGGCGGGGATCAGACTGTAATGACAGGTACAACAGGACGGTGATGACAGATTCATTCAGACAATATTCGGAGGTTGCCCATGGCCCTTAGGCTGTCATCGAGAGTTTGGCAGGACCTCTGGCTATAGGGGGAGTAAATAGGTCTTCAGCCAGTACGGTACCAAAGGGTGAAGAAATGAGGATTGTTCGGGTTAGATTAATAAGGGGGCAAGGGATGAGGGAAGGCTCCCCGCAATGAGTGAGCCGATTCATGGCTCTGCTGTGCTTTGCTCAGTCTCCGATATTACAAGGAAATAGGTTTATGGGAGCAGAAAAGATGAAACCGTGATAAAAAGAAGAAAGGGTTTCCACCAATTTAAAACAACAGGGATTGTTTTTCGGCTGTACTGAGCCCCTCCAGGCTCCCACTGACTCTCTTCGGAGTTGTGAGGGCTCAGCACTTCTGTACACCAGGACCATCCTGCGTTTGTACTTGTCTAGCATCTTTTACATAAGGATCTCAAAGTGTTTTGCCAGACCTTCCACCCCTTGCCGCCAAAGGAAATTTGATTGGTTGATTATTTAGGCTCCAGAGCATCCCAGCGAGATAGGTAAGTCACAGTATTCCTGTCTACACACGGCAAAATGGGACCTTGGCTCCAGTTCTGCTCTCAGTTACACAATATATATCTAGAGTAACTTCATTGGAGTCAAAGGGAGTTACTCTGGATTTACACCTGTGTAACCAAGATCAGTATCTGGTTCAGAGAGAAAGGTGAAGGGATTCTGCCAAAGTCTTACGTTGGGTCCATGGCAGACCTGGGAAGAGAGCCCAGGAATCCTGGGTCACAGTCCCCTCACTCTGTTGGTGAACACCCCACGCCCCCAGCATGCACACAGGGCCTCAGCTTTTAGCGCAGGCCTGTTGTCTTCCATAGAGCAGAGGGGCACTGGTAGGATGTACTGGTTGTGTCTGGTGTTCTAGGAAGTGCTGCTGCTTCTGCAGTCTCAGCTGCATCCTCTGATACACGCACACGTCCCAGTGTCGTTTGAAAAATATCCACATCCCACAGACCTGTACGACCCAGATAGATCAGAGGAAACCTTGGGCCAAGAGCGCTGCCCTGCAAAGATGCCGTCCAGGTTATCCTCATGTACTAGCGGCTTTGACAAGTTAAATAGGGGCTGAGAGTAAATATGAATGGGGCCTATGTTGGAAAGATCAACCTTGGAGACCATTTAAAAAAAAAAAAGTTATGTCAACAAAAAGGTCACGTGACTAAGGAGAAAAGAATCTAGGCATGTGGGCTATGGCTGCTGCTGCTGCTACTACCATAACATTGCAGCAGAGTGAATAGGAGGGGTAGAAATAAGTGCTGGAAACATACAGGGCAAAATCTATTACAATGCAACCATTCTAGTGGGGGCGGGGTGAGGAATTTTAGGGGTGCTGCTGCCAGGGTGGGGAACTGCAGCTGCGGAAACATTGCATCACTTTAGGCTTCCTTAATAGCTGGGCTTCCCAAAGAACATAAAAATCTCCTTATGCCAAGGCAACTTACATGTGAGGCAATTAGTGGATCCTTTCCCTGTGTTGACAGATTTCATGTCTCTCTCAAGTTATTAATTACTAGGTTGTTGAACACAGTCTATCCCATTCATTATCATTATTTATCATCAGTGATTTGTCTGATACGACTCACAGCAGCAGGGCCAAGCTACCACTAGCATTCATCCCTGGCAAATACAGGCAAATACATCCCGGGCACATACAGGCACTGGTTATATGTGGACCAAACTCTGTTCTCCATTGCACCAATATGAATATGAAGTGACCTCAGCAGTCACTCCAGATTTGTACCAGTGTAACAGAGCAGAATTTGGCCCATTGTTTTTGTTGTTTCAAAGTAAAGTTCTTTGCTGATTGCAGTTTTCTTTTCTTTTTTTTTTTTTAAAGCGGTTAATATTAAAAGAAACCCAGTTAGCGTATCCACCTTTAGCTGGGAAGTGCATTATAAGTAGAGGATGAAACGCTTCGCTCCACTAAAGTAGTATAAATCTGGACTGACTTCAGCAGAGTGTCTCCAGGTGTACCCAGGCTGCAGTCTAGGTTACTACTAGGTGGCCAGAACATTTTGGAGGAAATGAAATTTCATTGGCAGATGCGGTGTTGCCGGAGTTGAAACATTGTGATGAAAATGTCGGGAAGGGAGAGGAGATGGACACTCTGATACTCTATAGCCTGGTAGTTAAGGCACAGGCCAAGGAGTCACAGGCCTGACTCGGGCTCGCGCTGCAGGGCTAAAAATAGCAGTGTAGACGTTTGAGTATATGTCAGGTCAGGCTATGCCTGCTACCGTCATGTGAGTACAGGTCTGTTGCATCTTAGGTGCATTTAACATGCGCGGTTTCAGCTTTACACGGTTGGCAAAAACAAAACAAAAAAAAAGAGAAAAATAACAATTTAAATACTGTTTCTGTAGTGCGAGCGACTTCACCCGCCATTACACTCAATGTAATTTTGACTATACGCGATCCCTTGTTCCTGAATAAAAAAAGCTCAGGCTTTGCTCCAAAAGCAGACACTTTGACACAACTCCCTTTTTGTGAAAGCAGTTTGGCTTCGTTCCAATGCGGAATGAAAACAGATTTCGAAACTTTGAAAGTTGCCACGAAACAGAGTGTCAGGCTCCAGTCACCTCTCGTTACTACATTAGAACCACAAAGCTCACCCACCGCTTCCTGGAAGAGCGCTCGCTATCTTCTTTACAAGACAGATCCTGCATTTACGTGCATGCTATAAAACTATATCATCTGAAAGAATGCTCCCGGGTCAATTATCACTGACTCTAGCTAAAACATCCCTTATCACAAATATGGGCCAACAACATACACTTGTAAGGCTGCCTCTGGTGGCATAATATTTTAGTACAAATGGGTCTGTATTAAAACATCAAATCTAAACTCTCCTCATTTTTGGGGAGAGAGGAGTGTTAAGGTTTATGTTGCTGGATCCAAACCCACACTTATGGTTTTGATTCTGGATTGGATCCTATCCTGGAGGGGCCTGTTTTCTGGATCCAGTTTGGATGGTGGTCAGGAGAGTAGGAATTTAATGAAACCAGCTGATCATGTGAGATTTCCACCATTCTGGATGGTGTAAACCTAGTGAGAATAGCTCATAAGTTTCCAGTAACATCAAACTCAGTTCTGAGTCCTAGCCTTGGTTTGATCTCAGATCCTAGCCAAAACTGATCTGGAACCAGAAGCAAACGCTACCCTTCTGCTTAGATTACAAAACGGTGGGCCTGGGGCTATAAGAAATTCTCACAGACTTTTGGCACAACAGCAATCTAGTGCATCATCAGCATTTTCAGCGTTGGATAATTGGGATGCTTCCAAAACTGATTTCAGAGCCAAGCAATGCAGCGTCGCTGGCTGCTGTGCACGGCAACGTTTTGCATTGGGTATTGAAGCATTTTGTGGCATGTTAGTGAACTGAGAGGTATGTCACACACAATCTTTTTGCCATGGTGTGTCACTTAAGCTGTGTCACGACACTGCTACAATGCATGTCATTTCACTGACGTGCATACCACAGAATGCTGTGGCCCCTGTCAACTTATGTCCTTTAAACTTGGTCCTCGGCCTTGGTCAATAGGCATTTTATATGGATCTGGGGCTTTCTAGGCCCAAAAAGAAACATTGCCTTATCGGTAAAGGCCCCTTAGTCTGACCCTTTGTGACCAGGAATCCTGAGCAGGGCTAAGCTCCAGAGAGCCTTCCTTCCACCACTTCCTCTTAGACGTTAAAGATTTTCACCTCTTTGCTGTGGAGTGCATGAAATTCCCAAGCAGTCTGGAACCACAGGGGTTATAGCAAAGCAAGTAATTCACTCAAAGGGCTCGATCCTACTCCCGCTGAAGTCTGTGAGAATTTTGTCATTGACATCAGTGGGTGCAGAATCTGGCCCGTAAGTTTAGTAGCAGATCCAACTGCTCCAGACAGCATGATGTGGCATAGAGCTCACCACTAATCCTGCGCTTAGTCAGAGCTTGGGCCTGAGTCTGTCCCTAAGTGTTTGAGGAGTGGGGTGTTTGGTTGGCTAATGCCATCCACTTTGCAAACTTCCTATTTGTGGCTTTTCCATCACAAAAGTTGACATCCTGGGGACCTGATGATAGGAAGCATGGTTGATGTTGTGGTTAAGGTGCTGAATGGAAGCTCAGGAGTGTGGGGATCTGCTGCACACTGCCTGGAGGATCTTGGATGAGACACAATCTGTTTGTGCCTCAACTCCCTCTCTGTACAATGAGGATAATAATGCTTCCTTTCTCCCTCCCTGTGTCTTTCTTGTCTATTTAGACTCCAAGCTGTTGGGGGCAGAGACTTATTTAGTTGTTACAGGGAGTGATCTTTACAAGTTTCAGATAGTTTGGAATTGGAGATGCCTTAGATCAGTGGTTTTCAAACTTTTTTTTCTGGGGACCTAGTTGAAGAAAATTGTTGATGCCCGTGACCCAACGGAGCTGGGGATGAGGGGTTTGGGGTGTGGGAGGGGCTCAGGGATGGGGCAGAGGGTTGGGGTGCAGGGTGGGGCCGGGAATGAGGGGTTCAGGGTGTGGGAGGGGGCTCTGGGCTGGTGTGCGGGAGAGTGTCAGGGCTCTGGGCTGGGGGTGCAGGCTCTGGGGTGGGGCAGGGGGTTGGGGCGTGGACTTGGCTCCAGCGGCTCCCGGTCAGCGATGCAGCCGGGGTGCAGAGGCAGGCTTCCCGCCTGTCCTGGCACTGCGGACCGTGCTGCGCCCCAGAAGCGGCTAGCAACGGGTCTGGCTCTTAGGCGGAGTGCGTGACTCTTGCCCGCAGGAACCCCTCTCCCCCCAGCTCCCATTGGCCGGTTTCTGACCGATGAGAGTGCAGAGCCGGTGCTTGGGGCGGGGGCAGCGCGCAGAGCCCTGTGGCCCCCCTGCCTAGAAGCCAGACCCACTGCTGGCCACTTCCGGGGCGCAGCGCGGTGTCAGAAAAGGTAGGCACTAGCCTGCCTTAGCTGGGCAGCACCGCCAACGGGACTTTTAACGTCCCGGTCAGCGGTGCTGACCAGAGGAAGGCGACCTAGTACCTGACCTGCCGCGATCCAGTTCTGGGTTGTGACCCACGGTTTGAAAAACACTGCCTTAGATAACTTCCCAAACTTTCGCTGTACTCTTTCCACTAAAATCTCTGAACCAAATCCTCATGCCACTGGAGTGAGGGGTTTTCCATTTTATTAATGTGCCAGCTGCCTCTTTTCTTCCCACGGTCAATCTATGAAGTACGTCTCAGAGCATGCTGTCCTGGTGGGTTTAGTACAATTAGAAATTAGGTGTCAGGAGTAGATAATGAGACATTGCGGTCACGGAAGGTGGCTCTTAGTTATCCTAGTTTCTCCTCACCTAAAATATGATTTTTAGAAGGCAACCCCCAAAACAAATAAACAAAAACCCAACAGCTACAATGCACGAAAGATCTCAGTATAGAATCTGTGGCCAGCCTCGCCTGCGTTTGCTTTCTGGGGCTCTAGTGGCATTTCCATGTGGGCCTCACTTTGTTCTTTCTCATCATCCTTGTTTTCGCACCTGTCACGTGGCCATTCCCCGGAAGAACCAGAAGGGTGAATGCATTTAGCCGCAACTCTTGCAAGACCTCACTGATGGCACATCTGCATTCTGCTGGACCTTTGTTTTTTTTCTTTTCTTTCCATTGTATACTAGGGACTCGGGTGGGTGGGTGGGTGGGCGTATGGCTAAAAGACATGAATGATCTGATTTAATGGGGGGGAAATGCATTTCAACGAAATCTCTGCCTTCCGTAGAAACATATTGTTGTGGCTCCTCTAGGTGATTTTGAAAATCCCACTAGGAACTTATCTGCCTCTTTAGCACCTAAATAACTTTAAAAATCTCACCTTAAGTGGCTCCAACATCTGACTAGGTGGGTATTTCGATCAAGTGTTCTGCCTGGGATTCATTTTAAGTGAAGAAAAAATAGTATGTTGAACAAGACGTGAGTGTTGGCCAGTAACTGCAAGGGATGGGACCTTAGTTAGACTGTTCCTTCAGCCTTTGTTTTCTAAAGCTAACTTAATTAGATCGTACACCTGTCCCTCTTCTGTGGTAATTTATATGGGGAAGCTGCTGCTGTACATGTACCTGGCCAGATTCTGAGATAATTTACATTGGTGTAATCTGTAATGTTTCCAGTACTTTATTGGAATCACTCCATTTTACACCAGTTTAGCCAATCTTAGAGCTGGTCCTGGGTGTTCCAGTTGGACATAACTGTGTGAAAATAAGGAAGAGCCTTTGTTACTTGGTGAAAGTTGAAAACCAACTTTAAAGAGAGAGACAAAAAGCCTCCATCTTTATGCTCAAGACTGTCACATGCAACACAGAGACCTCTCAGGGTAAATCCTGAATTGCTGGAATTCCTGCAGCCTCAGCAAACCCTGTCTAATCTCTCCCGGTCCCTCACATATCGCCTCTGAATGTTTTCAATGAGTTCCCAGGCCTCGTGCTTTCTTGCTCCTGATAACTAGCCATTGCTGGGATGCCAGCAACGCTGCATTGCATAGTTCAGCTATCAACTAAAATATAACAAGATAAAGGGAATGGTTTAGGGCGAATATCTGTGGTAATTTAGATGTCAGGGATACACAACACATTTTCCCGAGCAAGTATTTTAAATGGTTCTGAGTCAGTTTTGAAAAGATAAGAGTTGGCTTTTTTGATAGCATGCTGTCCATAGCTGTATAATGCAAACATTCCTTCAAGACCACAAATAGCCTCTTGCAGCGAGGGATATATTTGAAATTGTTCTTAAATAGCAGGAAGTCATATCCCGCACCTCCAGATATACGATTAGCGCTTTAAAAGGTCTTGGTAAATAAATGTAGCAGTGTAGTTGTAGCTGTGTTGGATAGTAGAGAGACAAGGTGGGTGAAGTATTATCTTTTATTGGACCAACTTGTTGATGAGAGAGAGAAGCTTTCGAGCCACACAGAGCTTTTTTTCAGGTCTGGGAAAAGGTACTCCTAGCATCACAGCAAAATGCAAGCTTGGTAAATAAATGTCACACAGGGCCAGAGCTTCAGAAGAAAATCTGGTGATGGGAGTGCCAGTGGGAGCTGAGCACTTTTCAAAATCTGGTCCTGAGCTCTTCAGAAAATCTGGCCCATAATAAGTGAAATGCGACACCCAGGTTAAAGGATCTGTTGATGTGATCAAGCAATTACAGAATCACAGAAATCGAAGATGGAAAAAGGATTCTTAGGCCATGCCTATGTCCCTGCCAGTGCAGGACTGTTCCCTGCAGTGTATTCTCGTGTGCTTTTGTCCAGTCCTGTTTAATTGGGTCAGGTGATGGAGCTTCCACCACTTAGGAGACCATTGCACTTTCAGATAGATCTTGTCGTTATGAAGCTTTCCTGATATTCCGCGTATGTTTTCCTTTCCCTTAATTATTAGATTGCAAATAATTAATTTCCACATAAAAGTTGATAGTAGATACCTACATGCCCAAGTGGAGAGAATGGATCCCTCAGAGTCTGTGAGGCAGAAAGTAGGATGAGGTGGCTTTGTCCAGAGCCTGTGCCCAGCTATTGAACAGTAAAATGCCACCCTGGAGTAGGTTTTTCCATCACAGCCATTAATGTAGAGACTTCTGTTCACGTGCAGTAGGTGTGATGCCTTCATGGCTTAAACAGAGCTTGATTTATAGTGTTTGTTATGAAGAATGATGCCTGGTTGCGCCAGGGCTGAGAGACTAAGGGCTGTGAGTTTAAAAGGAGAGACACAGTTGTCTGGTACAGGGGTTCTCAACCTTTTTCTTTCTGAGCCCCCCCTCAACATGCTATAAAAACTCCACAGCCCACTTGTGTCACAACAGCTGTTTTTCTCATATAAAAGCCAGGGCCGGCATTAGGGGATATCAAGCAGGGCAATTGCCATGGTCCCAAGCCACAGGGCGCCCCGCAAAGCTACAATGGTCAGGCTTCGGCTTCCACCTCAGGTGACAGGGGCCCCAGGCTTCAGCCCCATGCAGTGGGGCTTGGGCTTTCTGCCCTGGGCCCCAGCAAGTCTAATGCTGGCCCTGCTTGGCGGACCCCCTCAAACCTGCTCACGGCCCCCCAGGGGGCTCCGGACCCCTGGTTGAGAACCACTGGTCTAGTAGTTAGAGCAGGGGCGTGGGAGTTGAGGACTTCTAGGTTCCGTTCCTGACTTGGTCACTCATTTGCAATGTGGCTGTGGGCATGTTGCTTAACATCTTTGTGCCTCGGTTTCCCCATTTGTAAAATGAATCTAATAAGATTTATTCCCCTCCCCTATCTCCCATACAGCAGTGTTGCGGGTATCAATGTTTATAAAGTGCTTGGAGCTTCTTGGATGAAGGGTTCTAACTAAATGCCTATCCTGCGGATATTGTCTCATTGTTTCCTTGCACTCCTCTGTATCCATCTGTCGTCTCTTGTCTTAGACTTGGACTGTGAGCTCTGTGGGGCAGGGACTGTCTTTTGGTTTTGTGCTTGTACAGCACTTCGCACCACGGGGGCCTGGTCCAGGACTGGAATCCTAAGGGCGATGGTAATACGAATAGGAAATAATAATAATACGGGCCATGATGACACTAGTCCAAGCTTTCATCCTGGGTCCCTAATTCAGAAAAAAGATGCCCGTGGCATGGAAGTGATTTGCCCATACTCTGACTAGGGGCAGGATCTGGCAGGGAGGAAAGGATTGTACCCACCTCCTCCATTCGTGGAGACTTCTTTCCGCCATTATTGGAGTGCGATCGGCATCCGCTTTGGAGGCAGCTGCTCGCCTGCCCTTCCTAACTGGTGATTTATGCTCCTTAAATGAATGCAACCTCCAATTTAGGTGCAGCACTTCACCTGACAGTGCTATGCTGAGCCGCCGGGCTGGGAAAAGGGCGGAAAACCTAATGCTGTAGTGGGGCAAAGGAGAACATTGGGGATGGGGGCGGGGGAAATCTATGGACATTCCTCATCACAACTCTCGGGGACACAGATTTTCCTTTCACAGCTATTTCTAAGTCTGCTTTATTGCAGATCCGTTCAGCTTTTATTGATATATAGTACACTCCGTAGTAGCAGCCACTGCTGTCTGCACAGCTCTTAACATAATACCCTGCCAGATGGCAAGAATATAAACCTGCATTTGTACCCTGGGATTGATCAAAGTTTTTCGCTGTTGTCGCCCCTGTAACATTGTCACAGATGTGAGGCTACTACATGCTGGCTCTCATCTCCACAACGGCGGCTTATATCAATACAGCACAGTGCCCCTTTCATAACAATATAATGCACGCCTTCCTTAAAGCCCAGGAATAGCCGTGCGCTGGGGAGGATGCTCTGTAAGCTTTTTCCATAAGCCTTTTGGGCAAAGATTGAGCGGGGAGGGAGCAAAGCTAGCTCCCGGGACCAGCTCTTCAGCGGGCGGGAATCCGCACACTTACGCTCGTTTGCACCAGTTTCAGTGTGAATCCCAAGAAGGAGGGAAATTTGGAGACCGTTAATAAATGTAATTTGAAAGGTTGATGGTACGATCACTTTGGATTAACCTAAAGGGGTGCAGGGGGGCAGACGTTTTCATGGAAGGGAACCCAGATGAGTGGATAGACAATGGAAGCCCTGTCCTGTCAGACAGGAAAGTCTGCTTGTCAAGGCTGATCCCCACTTTGAACCTTAGGGTACAAATGTAGGGGCCTGCATAAAAACTTCTAAGCTTATCTACCAGCTTAGCTTTGGTCCGC
>NW_020664417.1:89810541-89967613 GCF_002925995.2 Terrapene triunguis | reverse complement strand
TCTCTGTACACAGAGAGCTGTTACCCTTCCCTTAATAGTTATGACACTGCTATAAAGCAGCTGTAACATTTAGGGGGCTATTCTTTTAAAAATATAAGATGCATCGTTATGGCTTAAGGTTTGTTCAAATGTTTTGGCTGAATTGAGCTCTGCTTCCTCCAAATACGTTTTTCCACCTGCGTTATCCCTTTCTCCCCCCATCTTCCTCCCTGTTGGCCAGGATGTTTATCCAGCAGGAGGCATCCCACCTTCAGGGCAGGTTGGTAACCCCCATGTTTTTGATCAGTCTCCTCCATGTGGATCCATCGCTGCACAGGAGGGGAAGTGTGGAGAGGGTGCGCGTGCTCTTTGTGCGAGCCGCAGTGTAAGTCTGCACTACAAGAGGGGAGTGTGGGGCAATGATCAGAGCAGGAGACTAGGGGCTGGTCCACACTAACCCCCCAGTTCGAACTAAGATACGCAACTTCAGCTACGTGAATAACGTAGCTGAAGTCGAAGTACCTTAGTTCGAACGACAAAGTACTTACTGCGGGTCCACACGCGGCAGGCAGGCTCCCCCGTCGACTCCGCGTACTCCTCTCGCGGAGCAGGAGTACCGGCGTCGACGGCGAGCACTTCTGGGATCGATTTATCGTGTCTAGACAAGGCGCGATAAATCGATCCCAGAAGATCGATTGCTTACCGCCGAACCCGGAGGTAAGTATAGACGTACCCTAGGAATCGACACCCCTGGGGATCTGTTCCTGATGCTGCCATTGATTTGGTGTGTGACTTTGGGCAAGTACAATGCTACCCTTTGTGTCCCTCGTTTTTTCCACCTGCATAGTGTCTATCCACGTTGATATCCTTGGATGAAAAACAACATGGTTCAGATTCTGTCCCCTTTTCCCATGTAGAACAGTGTCTGACTCCATGAACAGGCCCATTGAAATTGACAATGGGGGCCCCATTGCAATACTGTATAAATGCATAGTGAGAGACCATCCTTGCCCGGAAGAACATCTCTGAGTCACTGAAAGGTCAAGTGAGTTGCCCAAAGTGTCATCGAAAGACTGTGAGAGAACCAGGACTGGATCCCAGGTCTGCTGTGGGGCTAGTCAGACTCCATAACCACAAGATCACCCAGCCTTCCTCCCTGATCTGCTATGATTTTTACCAATAATTTAGCCCCATTACTATTAATCTAGCCCATTATCACTAGACTACAATTCCTCCTCATGCTTTTTGGAGTTATGGTCACATTGTGCTTTTAACATGCAGCCACCAGACGTGGCCTCGGTGAAACCATTCACTGGCCGGGATGCAGTCGGTAACATAAAAGGAGGTCAAAACCTGGCAGCTTTCTTTTATAAATGGTACTTTTCTCACATTCGTGGGGGGAGGGGAAGAGTCGTTTGGTGAGATTTATAATGTCATGGTTGCTTGCTTCTTGGCTGACAAAGCAGGAAGAGCCCCCAGAGCATGCCAGCAGTAACCCTTGGAGCTCGAGAGAGAGAGACACTCATAAAGATAACATTTTATTTATCCTCAGAGAAACAGGATGATGGGAAATGTGTGTGTTTTCCAGACAAGAGAATCGCCCCCATCTCAGGCTCCCCTGGAGCAGCTGAACTCTCTTACTCCTGTAGTCCCAAACAGCTTCAAATTCACTTCCGCAGTGCCTTCAAAGGAGTTTTTGATAAATGTATTAAACTTTACAGCCAGCCGGGGCTCTAATTGCTAGGAGGATTATGATAAGCTTTTTTTCTTGTTGTTTCAAAACAATCTGTAGGACGGCATACCAGTAGGGCGGGCCCGAATCCCCTCCACAGCTTCTCCGGCAGAGGGAGAGTAAGTGGGAATGCACCTCCCTCACCTGGATTTCAAACACAACCATGTGGTTGTTTTAGAATCTATCCATCAGACTTTTTGTGTGGACAGAAGTTCAACACCAAGGGTGGGTTGTCCTTCTTGGCTTTTTCATCTGCTCCCTACTTATAGTTACCACAAATGCATGTTTTTTCAAAGACTGCTCCTGTTTCTTTACTGCTAAATTTAGCAGCTGTGGTCTGTTTAAAAAAAAAACACAAAGCACCAAAAAAAAAAAAAAAAGTCAGAGAGGCCTTTAGTTGCACTCTAAAAATAGGAAAATCTTTGCTGCTAGATGAAGTATAACCATAAATTCAAGAAGAGTTTGCAAGAAGCTAGAGACCGGCACTGATTTCAGCTTGATCCCCCTGTTAACTTTCTTCTTAAAGGCAAACAGAAAAAGTTAAAATGTATATTTTATTGTTTTCTGTTCCTAAACATAGCTCAAGCATCTTCCATTGCTGTACATCATTAGTTGTTTTTTAATTACCTTACATTTTTCTCACAACTTTCATTGAAGGAGGATCTCAAAGCACTTTGTAAATGCTAATTAAGCTTCAGAACATCTCTGTGAGCATCAGGATAGTCATTTTGGGTGGGTAAACTGATACTCAGGGAGATGGTCAATTGTCTGAAGTTGCAAAGCCAGGAATAGAACCCAAGGGCCTGAGCATCAGCAAGAAGGCAAACTAGTTCAGTGGTTTGATCACCACTCTCAGATTTGGGAGACCTGGGTTAAAGTCTGCTCTGCTATGGGGTTCCTGGATGACCTTGGGCAAGTCACTTAGCTTCTCTGTGCCATAGTCCCAATCTGTAAAATAGGGGTGACGTGAGTTCACAGGGTCCTTGTGAGGCTAAATATATTAAAGATTGTGAGGTGCTCAGCACGGTGGTAGTGGCAGTCAGAAGAATGCCATAGATAGATAGATTCTCACTTCCTCCATTCTTGTGCTTCTGATGGGGGTGGTGCAAGTGCGTCTTTAAGCCACTTTTGCATTCTCCATATTCTGGGGCCACAAAGGGCTTCCACACCCCCAATGAGGCTGACTTGAACCTGCGCTCTCCCCCCCCATGGATAACTGTGGGCCCTGGGAAGCAGAGTGTAGCTGTAGTGATAATGGGAATATCCATTGTCAGATTAGATAGGTTATATCTATTGTGTGGAAAGGATCTACATCCTCATGCTTCAAGGCATAAGCCAAATGCTACCTGCCTGGGGTTAGGAAGAAACTTCCCCTAACGGCAGTTTCTTCCAGTGTTCTCTGAAGCAGGTGATACCGGCCACTTCAGAAACAGGACACTGGACTAGAAGAACTGCTGGTATGATCCAGTGTGGCAATTCCTGTGTTACTCCGTGACCTAAAATAAACAAAACCCAACCCAACAAATTAAATAATAATAATAAAAAATTTCCTGCTTGTGAAACTCTTTTGGCCGTTCATGTGAAAGGACTTAATACGGTGTTTTGGAAATAACATCATCACCTTGAATGAAATGCAGAGGTTACTGATTCCCTTGATTTCTTCCATATTTACTATTATTCCGCTTCTGTTGAAATGGGAACCACAAGTGCTGTGAGAAATGCATTTAGAGCTTGTCTAGAGCTACTGTAGCTTCTGCAAGCGCTTCATTGTGTGCTCTGGTTCAGTGTGCTATTTTACAACTTCCTAAAGCCATACTCCTCAGGATATCCTCATTCCTCCACTAGTAACACCAGGGGAACTGTTTGGCAGTGGTGGAAGCATGTTTGGACTCTATGCCCCAAAGTTAAGGTGCATCCCTAATTACAGGGAGTTTATATTGGGTTTACAGTTATTTACTAGTGACTCCCATTTAATAAAGTATTGTCATGGAATTAATGTTTAGTGCGGGGGAAAGGGAGTGTATTGACAGCCCTAGACACTGACTTCATCTGTCCACGGAACATTTACCAGCTGGGGAGTAGCACATGCCCTACCAACGTGCTTAATCCCTGTTCTGGTAGAATAACCTGTGGTGTGAGAAGTTCTGTTTCCATGGCCCTTTCAGTCCTTGGTGTGTCTGCTGTGACTGTCAATGGGGTTGCCCATTAGTGCCAGTTATAATGGTGATTTCTGTGATGTAGACACTTGTTCGCCAGGAATGATGTGATTGAAACCCACCATCTTAGGTCGCGTGGTCACCTTTTGGCAGATGTTGACTGGGGTCTGGAGTCGAGTCAGTCATGCAGAAGTGAACAGTTGCATAGCTCACTGCGAATCCCTTGAGTCACCCTGCCCCTTCTAGGGCTGCTTATTTACTCCTGGTTAGTTTCTTGTTATATTTCGCTGGCAGTTGGGAGGCAAAAATACAGTATGCTGCCTAGCTAGATATAGTTTTGTTTCAATATGTCTTAAAATGAGGTTCAAAGGGCTTGATGATCTTTTATTTTCACAAGTCTCCTGGGATCTGCAGGTTTGGCTACAATTATTACTAAGCGATACACTGTTGTGATATAGAATTCTCCTCTATTTAGGTTCCTTAACCACTCCCATCACCCTAGTATGTGCTCTGTTACGAGGCCCGCTATCCTTCTGTAACTGGTGCATGTGTGTGTACAGCGAGCTCGTCCTATGAGAGCAGATAGCCACCTGGAAATGAGTGTTCATCACACAGAGATGTGCCCTCCACGGATCTGATCCTGAGCTCCTGGTGTAGGCCGTTGGGCACGCTGAGCTCTGGTTAACTTTTATGGGGATTGAAGTTGCTCAGCATCTCTAAAGATTCGTCCCAAAGAGAGTAAACAGAGATTGGCACGATCCCCATAGAGTGATGAGGCTCCTCACTTCTGCCAAAGCAGGCCAGTGGTCTAGCAGGCACCATGTGGCCCGACGGGCTGTGCTATCATGCTTGCATGCAGAGATCATTTGGGGAGTATTGCTGCTTCGTTAGAAGTAACGTAGTTGCTAGTCTTTAGGAACTAGAGTCAGAGCTGCTGACCTGTCTCACCTCAGTGCCTACCTAGTTTGTTGCAGTTCAATTAACTTGAATTTACCTAGCAGGCCAGACTGACGCCGCCCTAACGTGGGGACACTGCTCTACTCTGATATCCTAAACTTGTTGTCCAGGCTGGATTGCTGACAAATTGACCCTGAGCCCTCTTGCTGCCATGTGTCGCTCACCTAGCACCTGGAGAAGGAAAGCTGATAGACAATAGCAACAAGGAGGCCTGGCTAAGTATGTTGAACAAATGCATGGGCGGACATCACCTTGAACCTGAAACTCACCTTGATAAAGGGAGAAATGTGGAGCTCAAATTACACTCAACTGGCAGCAGGAAGTGCTTGTTCTGCACACTCAGGGCTGGATCCAAAGCCCATTGACTTCAATGGAAATCTTTCTACTGAATTCAATGGGCTTAAAGAAGTGAACCCCCATCCTACAACTGCACTGGCTCCCAATTCATATCAGGATTCAGTTCAGAGTGGCCTGCTTTGGTTTTTAACTCCCCACCTCCACCGTCCAATCTAATTCGGACACATTGGGCCAAACTTTTGCAGCTAGTGTAAATAGGCCTAGCACCATTGAAGTAAATGGAGCGACACCAGTTTATGCTAGCTGAGGATCTGGCTTGTTGCCTATCTCGCTCTCTCCTTCTACTCACATGGACCCGGTCTGTTTCTCTTCCTTCCCCAGTCATCCTGCACTAACCTTTCCTCTGTTCCTTCACACATTCTGGTCACTCTTGGCGCGAGAGCCGCCTTCTCTGCAGAAACAACAAGGAGTCTGGTGGCACCTTAAAGACTAACAGATTTATTTGGGCATAAGCTTTCGTGGGTAAAAACCTCACTTCTTCAGATGCATCAGGTGTGGTCAGGTCTATCTGTCGCTCACCTAGCACCTGGAGAAGGAAAGCTGATAGACAATAGCAATAAGGAGGCCTGGCTAAGTATGTTGAACAAATGATGGGCGGACATCACCTTGAACCTGAAACTCACCTTCAGATGCATCTGAAGAAGTAAGGTTTTTACCCACGAAAGCTTATGCCCAAATAAATCTGTTAGTCTTTAAGGTGCCACCAGACTCCTTGTTGTTTTTGTAGATACAGACTAACACGGCTACCCCCTGATACTTCTCTGCAGCTCCTTCCATCTGGAGCCATCTTCCTGTATCTTCCCCATGTTTTTTCCCATCATCTCTGTGTACCTCTCTCCCAGCCCCGCACTTGCACATTGGGGCAAGTAGCCTCAAGCTATGGAAGCCCCACATTTACATGTTCAACGTTATGATCACTTTGTGGTGGTTAAGCCAGGGTTGAAATTGGGTTAGCCTTTTGGCTGGGGTTGCCTTGCCACCTGCATCACAACCTGCTGCTTTGCCATGAGGCGGCTGCCTACCAGGGAAGTCAGGAACGCCAGTTCTCGTTTTCAGTGGCAGTTGTGAGGGTCTTTGAGCTGAGCAGGCCTGCTCCCCTTTGGAACAGGCACACTGCTGCGCCAAGCCAAAGGCCTGGGGTTTGCTTTCTCTTGAGCTAGCCGGAGCCTCTGTCAGGCTGTTTTTAAATCCAATGCCGCAGCCCCCACTTTTTTAGCTCTTCATGTTCTGCACAGACCTGTCCATAAAGCAGCATTAATTACTAAATTGTGAACTAGGTAACGAGGCTGAGAGAAACAGGGTCAGTATTTTACCCATGCTTGGTGGATTTCCTGCTCCTGGTATGTGAACTGCAGTTAGTTGCATGAACCCCATGGTGTTGAGATTGGGAGAGACCATGGGCAGAGTACCTTGAACTCTGACAATAATGGGCTGGCAGAGTGGCCCCTAGGGGGCTATTAGGACTGGTGCTGGGGGCTGAAGTAGCCCCTGGCTATCCCCAGGACCGGGGAGTAGGGTTGCCAACACTCCAGAACTGTCCTGGAGTTGCCAGGATTTAAAGATTAATCTTTAATTAAAGATTATGTCATGTGATGAAACCTCCAGGATTACTTCCAACCAAAATTGGCAGCCCTATTGGGGAGGGAAAAGGAACCTTTGGGTTCTGTGCTAAATGTAGCTTGGCAGGATCCAAGCATCTGGCCCATGGTTTTTAAAAAAAACCCACATTTAATACTTGTACCTAAGAGAAACCAGAGCGTAGGATCTGTTCTTATGGTCACTTTTCCAGTGCTTGTATCTTAAGACCCCACAGCCAGTACAGTACCAGTGTTATGAGAATGAGCAATGCATAGTGTAATGGCGGCAAATGAAACCGAACTAAAGAGAGGGAGCTAAGGAGTTCCCATTTGTCTGGGTAAAGCTGGAAAATGTAACGCCTTGGGAGAAATTCTGCTCCTCCCCCTCCACAGTGAGCCTAGATCTGACTAGAATTCTAGGGAATCTTAAAATAGCTGTCTAGGACTTGCTAGTACAAGGACAGTGGGTTCGTTTTTTGAAAAAAAAACAAAAACCCACTGAACAAAAAAATGTGCAACCTTACCATGAACCAGGGAAATGTAACCCTTTCTCTTGTTTCTTCCCCTTTGAAGACCTGGCTTTTTGTATTCTCAGCCATTACCATATGAATCAGTGAAAAACCCCAACATCTTGATAAGAATCCAGCTATACTTTATCAGTCCATCCTATAAAGTAACTAGAGCAGCTCCTTTTACTCCAGCCATTGTGGCAGCACACATTATGTTCTTCAAAGACTGTCTGTCTCGTTCAAACACAAGGTCCATATCTTGGCTGAACATTAACGTTACCTGATAGGCTCTACGTCCAGCTCCACCTTGCCCTTCCCAGCGAATTAGCCTTTATTATAAAGTCACAGCATGAGCAAAGGGAATAAAGAGCCTTTGTCCTAACATTGTGTCCATCCTGTGAAATTGATCAGGCACCAGGATTGATTACAAGGCAGGTAAAGAACTGATAACCTAGAGAATTTGTATGAAGACCCCTTTCTAACTTTTTTCCTTCTCCAGTTTGCGTTTCTGGTGTCAGTCTCACTTTTAAAATGATCTTATCTTCCCTTCGCGGCATTGCCAGCTCTCAGAAAGTTAACACTACAGTAGGTAGCAGCGAATGCATACCCCTGAAATACTTATGTCTTAACATCCCACAAACAATAAAGGAAAGTAGTATCAACTTAGGGCATGTCTACACATTCAGCGCTGCAGCTGCCCCACTGCAGCTCATCTGGTGAAGACGCTCTATGGCAACAGGAGAGAGCTCTGCCATTAGCATAACAAAATCACCTCTGCAAGCGGCAGATGTTATGTCAGCATAATAAAACCACTCCTGAGCAACATAGGTTATGCCAACATAAGCTGTAGTGTAGACATCACCATTGTGTTTTGTAATGATCCATTCAGGAGTTTTGCTACAGATTAATTAGCATGTAACAGAGATATTGATGAATTTCAGTAGTACCTGTAGTGATAGCGTTGTTTTAAACCAGGCAGGTTTCTCTTTTTTGTTTTGCAAAAATTCTCTTTTGTTTTACATAATTCAACTTTGGAAGCAGTACCGGCTGGTGGAATGTACATTTATAGCCCTTGCAAACTCTCATTTGTTTAGAGGTTGTTGCGTCTACAGCTATAACACCTTTGCATGTAATTTTGCTAGATCTAGCAAGCCAAGCAGAATTTGCTCTGGTCAGTTCTTGGATAGGAGACCTCCAAGGAAATCATAGGTTCTGTTGGAAATGATGTGTCTACTATTAGAACCAGAATTTAGCTGAATGTGAACTCCAAATGTATATCACATGCTGCAGCCAGTTGCCTGAAGGGGTCAAGAAAGAAATCCCTCCCTCCGTACGTATTCTGTGGTTTTTATATTTGTTTGCTCCTTCTGCTGAACCATCAGAGATGGCCATGACTGGACATCAGATAGGGTGGGTAGGTACTCTGAGGCAGGACTGGGAATTTTCTTTCTCAGATGTTTGGCTGGTGTATCTAGCTCACATACTCCGAGTCCAACTGGTGGTTATTTTGGGGGTCAGGAAGGAATTATCCCCCAGGTCAGATTGGCAGCATGGGGTGCAAGTGGTTAGCTCAGGTCATCTGGGCATATCTCACCTAACCAATGCCTTCTGTTGCAGAGGCTTTTAGCATTGGTGCACCTCAGTCCCTCCTAGTCTCTGCCCATGGCACCCAATAGTTTAGTCTCCTGAGGGCTGTAATACTTGAGTCTATATATACTGTATTACTTGGGGTTACTGGGCTCAATATAGGGGTGACTGGGTGGGATTTAATGGCCCGTGATGTACAGGAATTCAGACTAGACGATATGGTGGCCTCTTCTGGCCTGAAACTCTGTGCCTCTTTCTGAGGACAAAATTAATCCCAGTAGATCTTCCTATTAATTTAGCAGTCACATAGATTAAGAAACAGATTCTGTCCTCAGTTATACCAGTATTTATGCAGAGTAACTCCTCTGGTATAATGGAAGGCAGAATCTGCTTTCATATCGTGTTAGTCTGCAGACACCACCAAATGAGATCTTTTCCAGAATCTCCAGCAATCATGTGTGAGACGGGAGGTTAAGGGCCTGATTCTTATTTCACAGTAGCATAAATGAAGAATAACTCACTGAAGTCAATGGAGTTAAAATTATATAAACCAGTGCTGTAAGTGAGTTCAGAATTAGGTCCTAAGTGTTAAATTAATCTAGGATCGTCATACTTCTTTCTCTTGGAATTGTGTAACATTACTCCACATCTCTGTAAATACCCCCCCATAATACATGTAATATAACATACACTCAAAGAGGCTAAATTAAGGCTTAATTCTGGCATTTCCTAACTTTAGAGTGCTTGACTTTGCAAACTTAATAATGCCCTTTTAAGATAATTTGTGTGTATGTAAGTGTAATTTCCTAGTTTTTTTTTTTTTTAAACAAGATGAAAAAACAAAGTCCACGTCATATCATATTGACACCTACGTAGGTCATCAGCAAAGTTGGAACCTTTAGATCAGCTGCACAGACCTCTTCCACGTGAGCTAATGGAGTAACTGATAGCAGTAGTAGGCTGTCCTCCTCTGTGTGGCTCAACACTAGAGGAGGATAAGATGCACACTTTGCCAGTGGGTTTCACAGATATTTGCTGACAGCGGGGGAATGGTGAGACTCAGGAATTATGGATTCCTTTCCAAGCTGTGGAAGGGAGTGTGGGCACAGACTTTTCTGCCTGTTTTCCCCAATCTGGACCCCTTTCTGCCCTATTCCCTGTCTCTTCCCCAACTCTAGCTTCTCATCTCAGTTCCATTCTCCTTGCCTGCCCCGTTCCAGTCTTCACTCCTCATGCTTCTCATCCGATTTCTAATCTCCTTACTCACAGTCCTAGTCTCCCCTTCCAAGCCCACTGTCGGGAGTCCCAGTCTCCTCCTCACACCTAGTCCTGACAGGTTCTTTTTCTTAAGTATGAGTGAGTGTACAGTCTTTGAAGAAATTCTGTATTGCTGGTTTATGATGTAGATTCCTTTGAGGGAGCTGTTGCAAAAAGCAAGCGAGTTGGCTTTCTGCCTTATGCTACGTCTACACTACGAGCTAGGGTGTGATTCCCAGCGCACGTACACGTACTTGTGCTAGCTCTCATCGAGAGAGTGCGAGTATAAACAGTAGTGTAGCTATGGTAGCATGGGCAGTGGAGTCTTGGCTTACCCATGCTGTGTTGAAACCGGTGGGTACGTAGTCAACAGTGCTAGCTTGTGTCCTTGCTTGCCGCTGCCCGTGCTACTGTGGCTAAGCTACTATTTATATTGATGCTAGCTTGATGAGAGCAAGCATGAGTATGTGCACGTACGCTGGTAGTGACACTCTTAGCTCACAGTGTAGACACAGCCTTAGTCTATCTAACTAGAGCCGATTCTTGGTGCAGCGTGTTGGTGCATGGTGCTTCCGAGGGGGATTTCGGCTGAGACTTCTGAAAGAGCGGATGTCCTACATGCCATTTGCGTCCCTCTTTGCCTGAGGACTGGTGTATATAGTGTTAATAAACAAATCACACCAAGAAAATATCTGGACTCCATGGTACTGCTTTCTCTTCCAATCGGAAACTGACCTGAAAACCCCAATATCTGATACTGCTCGGGAGAAGGCAGACTGTATTTTCTAAGAAGCACTGCAAAAGGATAAAGGTGCTTGTATCTGAATTCAGCAATTCTTTTAGCCAAAAGAATTTGTTTTGTAATAGAGGTACCTTAGGGTTCCCCTCCATAGACTCTGTTTTGCCGATATTGGGCCCCAAGGAAGAGCCTACTCTTTTGTGAAATATTCCTACCAGACATCTTAGGAATTTTGAAGCTGTCATCCTGTAATACCCTGGCTGTAGCCCTTTTAAGAAACCACATGATTTTCCGGGGAGGGTGAAGCCTGCTTGCTGGTTTAAAGCGGCAACATCTCACTGAAAAAATGCTGCTGATTTCACAGTCCTGCGAGCGCCTGACTGGTAAACGTGTGGGCTGCCTGTCGATGTTTGTTTTTTCACCACTTTGGCTGCACCGTGGCCCCCTCTGAATCTGAAGCTAGAAGATCTTTTGAAAGGCCAGAAAAATCTGCTGATGGCTCTCACAGCTGATTTGAGCCACAGTGTCTGCTTGGCTGAGCAGAAAGATGACATAGCAGCAAAAATGTTATTGTAAAGAAAAAGAAAACACCCGTTAAGCTCTTGCCATTGTTTGAATCCTCTGTTCGGATGCCAGCTCCTGCACATTGAATAACACAGAGGTACCAAATTTTAATCTTTCCCCTGCTTCTAGCAGGTGTTGTGTTATGCTGTGAATAAATAGGAAGAGATGCACAAATCACAGTATAGCCTTTAGTAATCCTGCTGGCGACCAAAAGGCAACTTTTAGTAGCTCTCCTAGTGAATGGTTTAACAAGGTTTTCTGCTATAAGAGTAATTTACTAGATATTTTTCCTTATAGCTCTTGAAGGTAGGATATTGGATGAGACCGCTGGTGCCTTGAGTCGTGGCATTGAGCTATTTCAGCGTTGGGATGTCCAGATTGGCCCTGTTAAATCCTGATGCACTGTAGGGTAGATCTGTCTAAATGCCTGTCCTTTTGGCTAGAATCTGTTTTTTATCACAGATGCAACAGTGAAAAATCTCAGCCTCTGTAAGGGCCAGATTTGAAGGCTTATTTTTCGGAGTGGAAACGGTTTATGGAAGGAGAGCAAAGCTCACCTCAGAGCCTGCCACTATAGAGAAATCTGATGGTGAATGGTCGTGCAGACCTGAATATCCCCCCTGCTACAGCAAAGCGTAACATGCTGGCGTTGAGCCCAGTCATGCTCCTATTAAAGTCAGTGAGAGACAGACCTTCAGCTGGTATAAATCACTGTCGCTCCAGTGAAGTCTGAGATACTTGCTGTTGACTGGATTGAAGCAGAATTGGGCCCATTATGAGATCATGGGAGCTTCTTACAGCTTTCTGATTTTTGTCATTTGTTAAAATCCCAGAGAAACCCTTTGAGACTGCAGTTTGGGGGCTATGGCTATGGATAGGACTTACTGTATTCTTTCAGTTTACCGGAGCATATAATTAAAGGGACACTGATTGCATTGTATTCCTGTGGGCTTGTGCGTGCATGTGCACACCTCTGATGTCTGCTGGATGGAATCAGAACGGCCCAGCTGTGTGTCTGAGGCCCTTTTCGGTTAGCAGCTGCA
Organism: Terrapene triunguis; assembly: GCF_002925995.2. Classification (NCBI taxonomy): domain Eukaryota; kingdom Metazoa; phylum Chordata; order Testudines; family Emydidae; genus Terrapene; species Terrapene triunguis. The sequence goes on along the minus strand of NW_020664417.1, from coordinate 89,955,156 downwards.
TGCAATATTCCTGTAGCTCCAATGGAGGGTGCCTTGTGCTATTGGTGCAGGAGGATCTGAGTTCAATATCTGGTGTCACAGTGAATTTCTGAGCAGTTGTGGTGTGCAGCATGAAGTCTATCATAGAATATCAGGGTTGGAAGGGACCTCAGGAGGTCATCTGGTCCACAACCCCCTGCTCAAAGCAGGACCAATCCCCAACTAAATCATCCCCGCCAGGGCGTTGTCAAGCCTGACCTTAAAAACCTCTAAGGAAGGAGATTCCACCACCTCCCGAAGCCAATGATTCATTTTGATATACACACACATACACCCTTGTGACATGTCAGGCAACCCAGCTGGGCAAGGATGATGCATCTCAGAAGAGCAGATCTGATGTATACAGAACAACAATTGGTACCTCTAAGTGTTAAATTTAGAGGGTACTCGGGAGGCACACAGATTGTCTTGGAGGCTCACTATACCGATCCTATTCAAGATAATCAGTTTTATCCAGCCTCTAATCTAACTGCTGGGATTTGGGGTGGACTGATTGAGGCAGAATGTAAATTAGGATAGTTTATTTGTCCAGAGCTTTTGCTAATTTGCTAATTTGCTTTCAAGAGTACAAGAATTGACTAAGAGCCAATGAATTTTATATCTGCTGGGAATCTAGTGAACACTAGTCATTTAAGTGTGGTCACAAGACTCCTTTCTTGCAGCAAGAAGCAAGAAGCATTGGTGAAAACTCACTGATGTTTGGTCACTGAACAGTTTAGAGCTCTCAAAAGTGAGGGCTTTAGATTGTTACAATGTTGGTGATCACACTTAATAATATGGTTCCATTATCACTTTTCACCAAAAACTGTAGTAGCAATTGGACATCTCCCTTAATGAATTCCAGTGAAAATGAGGTAGGATCAGAGGCTAAAATAGGGAAAGAACAAGTTAAAAATTACTTAGCCAAGTTAGATGTCTTCAAGTCACCAGGGCCTGATGAAATACTTCCTTGAATATTCAAGGAGCTGACTGAGAAGATATCTGAACCATTAGCGATTATCTTCAAAAAGTTATGGGAGAGATTCCAGAGGACTGAAAAAGGGCAAAAATAGTGCCAATCTAAAAAAAGGGGAATGAGGACAACCCCGGGGAATTACAGCTTAACTTCTGTACCGGGAAAGATAATGGAGCAAATAATTAATCAATCAATTTGCAGACACTTATAAGATAATAAGGTGATAAGTAACAGCATGGATTTGTCAAGAACAAATCATGTCAAACCAACCTAATAGCTTTCTTTGACAGGGTCACAAGCCTTGTGGATGGGGGGAAGCGGTAGACATGGTATCTCTTGACTTTTTAGGAAGGCTTTTGATACTGTCTCGCATGACCTTTTCATAAACAAACTAGGGAAATACAACCTAGATGGAGCTACTATAAGGTGGGTGCATAACTGATTGGAAAACCCTTCCCAGAGAGTAGTTATCAGTGGTTCACAGTCATGCTGGAAGGGCATATCGAGTGAGGTCCCGCAGGGATAGTGCTGGGTCCAATTCTGTTCTATATCTTCATCAATGATTTAGATAATGGCACAGAGAGTACACTCATAAAGTTTGGGATGATACCAAGCTGGGAGGAGTTGCAAGTGCTTTGGAGGGTAGGATTAAAATTCACAATGATCTGGCCAAACTGGAGAAATGGTCTGAAGAAAATAGGATGAAGTTCAATAAGGACAAATGCAAAATACTCCACTTAAGAAGGAACAATCAGTTGCACGCATACATAATGGGAAATGACTGCCTAGGAAGGAATACCGCAGAAAGGGATCTGGGGATCATAGTGGATTACAAGCTAAATATGAGCCAATAGTGTAACACTGTTGCAAAAAAAGCAAACACCATTCTGGGATGTATTAGCAGGAGTGTTGTAAGCAAGACACGAGAAGTAATCCTTCCGCTCTGCTCCACACTGATTAGGCCTCAACTGGAATATTGTGTCCAGTTCTGTGCACCACATTTCAGGAAAAATGTGGACAAATTGGAGAAAGTCCAGAAAAGCGCAACAGAAATGATTAAAGATCTAGAACACATGATCTGTGAAGGAAGACTGAAAAACGCGGTTTGTTTAGTCTGGAGAAGACTGAAGGCATACATAAGTTTTCAAGAACATAAAAGGTTGTTACAGGGAGGAGGAAGAAAAATTGTTCTCCCTAACCTCTGAGGATAGGAAAAGAAGCAATGGGCTTAAACTGCAGCAAGGACAGTTTAGGTTGGACATTAGGAAAAACTTCCTAATTGTCAGGGTAGTTAAACAGTGGCATAAATTGCCCAGGGAGGTTGTGGAATCTGTATCATTGGAGATTTTTAAGAGCAGTTTAGACAAACACCTGTCAGGATGGTCTAGATAATACTTAGTCCTGCCTTGAGTGCCGGGGACTAGACTAGAAGACCTCTCGAGGTCCCTTCCAGTCCTATGATTATATGATTTAGCATTATTTTAAAAAGGTTATTAATGGGTTAATAGCTATTATAGCCATGTTATAGATGAGAGGTTTGTGTTTATAGAGGGCTATAAGTAGAACTTGCCAGAGGATAACAACCCTGTTTTGTGGCATCTTTTTGAGGTTTCAAAATTATTCATTTTGCAGTGGAATGGAAAAACAACTTTTCACACGGTTTTGTGAAATGTAATTTTTTGAAAACGGCTGCTTTTGGATCAAAACCTGAGCTTTACAAGAGAGGGAGAAATGAGTCAAAATGACCAGAGAGCCCAAGGACTCAAAAGGCTTCCCGAAGAAAACTTTATCAAAATCATCTTGCCAAAAAATGTTGCAACTTAGACAAAAATGCATATCTCGATGAAATACCGTTTTGTTAAACTGGTTTTAGTGATGAGCACTAAACCTGTTGGCCTGTTGGACTGCAGAACAATCTCTATAGTGGATTGTCCATTTAATAAAACATCTACTAATAATGTATTAAACCTTTAAAGCTATTTATAAATGGAACCATAATGTAAATCATGACCAGACTGGCACGAAGAGTTTGGCTGTGTATGCGTAATACAGTGTGGATAATAGAGGAAGTCTCTGAAGAGGAAGAAATCCCAGAAAACCGTTTTTCCTGTAAGCAAACATTTACACCATGAACAAAGCCTTCTGAAACAATGGAGTTGCAACACAAGTGTAATCTGATTACAGCAATTACCTCCAAGGTAAACCTCTATTCCTGCTTTTGGCTGGATTTGTCCTGGGCTGGCAAACCCTAAGGAGGCAGCATTTTGCAGGTTAACACAGTCCTCCTTGCTTACAGTTCGCAAAGCTTCCTGGATCAGAACCTCATGTTACAAATCAAGCTTTAAGTGAACTGCTAGCCATTTCTCCCCATAAAATAGAATTGCTAGGCTGGGCAGCTGGCTTTTTGGTTCTGGATTGTTGTTGTTTTTTTAGCTGCCCTTGCTGATTTTGTTGTCAGGTCATGCTAACCTGACTTTACATATACGTATATTTTTGCTCCAGTATACTTTGGGCTGGTTCCTCAGCTACTGTTAGTCGGCATAGCATCATTGAGATCAATAGAGCTATGCCAGGTCACCCCAGCTGAGGATCTGGCCCATTCTGTTTAGAAGTCACCTAGGACTTAGGAGGCAGTTTCGAAAGGCATAGGTAGTTCTTTACTTTCGGGCACGAACAGAGCTAACAATTTTACAGCAAAACCCTGCTTTGCTCAGTGGATCTGTTTTGTTTTCCTTACTGGATCTGCCCGGTGGGTGCTAAGTTCTGCCCGGACCTGCACTCTGCATAACCCCACTCATTTCACCGGGCTTGCATAAGCTGTGAGTCACAGCAGAATTTGGTTGTGAAGATCTGCAGTCCCTATAAGTGGAGAACCTAGAGGTCCACTACATATAGGGCACCTGATTCTTCACAGCCTTGTGTGATGATAATACCACCTAGCTCCTTTTGTAGCACTTTTCATCAGTAGATCTCAAAGCACTTTACAGAGTAGGCAAATCCCATTGTCCTCATTTTACAGATAGAGAAACCAAGGCATAGAGAGGTGAAATTACATGCCCAAGCCCATCCAGCAGGCAAGTAGTAGAACTGGGAATAGAACCTGGCTCTTCGGAGTCCTGTTGTAGTGGGCTAGCCATTAGACCAAAGTTTATATCAACCTTGCACACTTCTAATTAGCTGTAGGGATGCAAGGCACTGACGAATCAAGCCACTGGGGACCAGGCTGTTGGGGTGGAGATCTGCCGGGTAGAATTCTATACTTATTTTGTGACTTGGAAGCAAGTATTGTGGCATCATCATAGGTGTGGGCTGCATGAATTCTCTTGTGTGCCAATAGTCAGCACACAGAGTAACATCCAAAGAGGACAGACATCTATTTTTCACTGAAAAATCATGTAATTGTAAGGGGAAATGTCATGCCCCGTCTCTTGAAATCCAATACGAAGCAGTTGGTTTCTCTGTGTCATACATTCTTGTTACACAACTCCATGTGTGGCCGCTCCCTGTAATTAACCTGAGCAGTTACTTTCCTTTTCTAATTGGTAGGAAGTGGCTCATGACATCTGTTTCAGCCCCAAGGCTCCTGGAGCTGTTTCCAGTTTTTTGCTCAAAGAAAAGGGAATATGAAGATGTGTAACAATTAGCAAATTTGATTCATGGCTCTGGAAACAGTGTCTTCAGATTGCTTGAGACTTAATAAAAGTATATACGTGGCTCAAACCTTTTAAAGTGAAGCAAAGGGAGAGGTGAATGCTTACATCTGGTTAAAGACACACTGTGCACTTTAACTTCATTCAGACACCCTCACGTCTCTTTCTCTTTACACCTTAGATTAATAAACAAAAAGAATTTTAATTTGCTTTCTACCATTTGTGCTGCAGATAGTGTTATCCCTCCCCCGTTCATACCTGCATCTTGTATCTGACCTTTAGCTAAGACCTTGATATTGCAGTGAGCTCTACATAGGTGCAGGGATTGACCCACATGACGATCATTATGTGACCCACGCTTAAGACTCTAAGCATTTGGGGGCAAGAACTGTCCTTGACAGATTCATAGATTTTACGGCCATAAGGGGCCACTATGATCATCCGCTCTCACCTCCTGCATAACCAGGCCAGAGAACCTCATTGTAATTTTTTTTAAATAGGTATTCAGACTTTGACTTTCCAGCATGTCTGTATAGTACCTAGTGCAGTGGAGCCCTGACCTGTGTGTGTGTGTGAAATACGGTAGAGAAAAAGAATGACAGGGATTCTATGAAAGATGCAGGGTGGGAAGTGCCTGAGTGACTTAGGAGCACCAGACCTGTTGATTTTCAATGGGACTTGTGGTCGTAAGTCACTCAGGTGCTTTTGAAAATCCCACATTTCTTAGGCAGTAAAATGATTGGTAATCATAATAACATTTGCATTCTGCCCAGCTTGGATAATGAAACTAGATGGGCTGGTCCCACTGACCTTCAGATCTGTGTATGATGCTTGTGGTGGTTTATATTTGTTATAAATATATTACAAAAATGATTCATTCCTCGGGGAATTGCATTGCTGCAGTGGGGGCCTATGTGAATGATAATGTGCATGAGATAATCAAAACCCCTTGACTGGTTGGTTGGTTGGTTGGTTGGTCAGACTCCCTCAGGGCATTACACAGAAGCCTAATCAAATGCTGGAGCTGCTGCCCTCGATTCTGCTCATAGGAGTTATGCGCAGGAATGGAGAGCAGTGTGCAGCTGTCTGCACGCAGTCCGACATTGGGACCACGGGGACACACCTCCACAGAGAAGTTCCTGGAGGCACTGGGCCTATTTCTCCCCTGCTTTGCTCCACTGTGTAATCGTTCACATCTGTGTCCAGTGGGGAGGATGCAGCATTGTCTGCCCCTTTCAGCCCATGGAGCTGCTCTGGTCAGTGCAGAGCATAGGGCTGTGGCCCCATCCACACTTCTTTTGCAGAGACTGGTGGGAGCACTACCCCTGCAAAGTCCTTGGGCTCCCTCAGAATGAGAACTGCCATTGTACCTAGCATGGGGCGCACAGGGCAGAGAGGATCATTGCATTCTGTCCTTTGTGCGCTCAGGCAAAACATTAGTGCACAGGACACTTCACATCTACAGGTTCCCGTGTGAGGGCCAGACCCAATCTGCGTATGAGCAGTGTATATGGCAAAGTGCCATGTGGCCCCAAGACTCATCGGTTCCAAGGCCAGAAGGGAACATGGTGATCATCTTGTCTAATCTCCTGTACAACGACAGGCCATAGAACTTCCCCGGTATATTGGAGGGGCGGGGGAGGGGAGAACAATATATTGCCCTCTGTTAATAAATAAGGGGGTTTGTGTGTGTACAATATAGGAGTGGCATATATGGCATGACTAGATCTGGGCCTGGCCGGTATGTATACAGCAGTGGAGTATAAGACCATCTGTGAATAAATAATGGGAACTCTGTGTGTGTGTATAGAAATGGTGGGTCTGGCAGAGCAATATAGGGACCAGAGTTGTACATATATAGCCATGACATATATCAGTGCTTCTCAAAGTGGTGGTCCGGGGAGCCATCGGCTGCCGGTCCGCGACGAGTTTCCTCATAAGAGCGTCAAATAGGATAATATGGCACCGGTCCCTGGCACATTGGGAAAAAAAATTGCCGGTCCCCCACATCAGATAGCTTGAGAAGCACTGACGTATATGGCTTTCGGTTAATAACGAATGGGGATTTTGTGCTTGACTCCTGCACATGGTGTTGACAGTATACCACGCTCCTCAGAGTCGTGAGAGGCTTTGTTCTGTGCATACCCAATGTATAAAGGGCTGATGAGAGCAGTGCAAATCCATTTTTCTGGAGTAGGACATGCTTTTATTTCAGTTGTCAGAAATTTTTTTTCATGGGTGTCTGACCAGGGATGATAGTTGCCTAATGTTTTGGAGAAGAAAAAAAAAGAGTAGTGTGCCTAAGGGGGGAACAGTAAAAACGAAGCTGACTGGTAGTTGTTTGCAATTGACCTGTGACAGCTTTGGCAGTTTAAAGTCCTGACCTGCCTAAGTGTGTATTTGTTGATCGCAAATTCTCAGTGCAGTTATTCTGTCACTTCAGGCAGTTTAGCCAGCCTCTTACTGTCAGAGTGCTGTTTGTAGGCATGGCTGGGAATGGCTGGAAAATATACCCCAGACACTTATCAAGTCACCCAGCTCTGGTTACATTACACTGGCATTCTCTTAGGGTGAAATTCTCTTCCCAGGCCTTCCCTGTACTGACTAAACATAACAATCACACTTACATAGTGCCTCTCCTCAGAGGAGCTCAGATTGCTTTACAAACATTGATCAATTTAATGTCACAATGCCACTGTGAGGTAGGGAGGTATTCCTATTTTATAGGCAGGGAAACAAAACCACCAAGGGGTTAAGGCCCAGACTGTCAAACTTGGGTGTTTAAATCTATGTTTAGTCACCTAAATAAGTGGCTTGATTTTCAGAGGTGCTGATCTTGTGTAAGTACCATAAACTTCAATGGCTCTTCCACAGAGAGGGTAAGAGACGACTACTGCTACTAGCTAATGGAGTCACTCCTTTAACTTAAGAGGTAGAGAGGCCTGTGACTCGTTGCTGAAGACCTTGGGTTCTGTTCCTACTGATGGCCCATAGTTGAGCGCAAAGACATGGTGTCACCAACTCCAAGAACCAAAAATCATGAGTTAGGCCCCAAAACTCAGGAAATTGGCTTAAGAATGGTACCTTCCGAACACCCCCTTTTGTGGGTTGGGGTAGCTCTGCGGCACCCTGCCTCACTTTCCCCTTCTTGGACTCCTCAAAAACAAAAGACAGTCACAAGCTATTTTTATTGTTGCATTTTAGAGCAGAGCTGAGCTTCAAGGTCAGGAGATTAAAGCACAGGGAATGCCCTTCTCAAGGACTTTGTGAGATGCTATTACACAAGAATTGCACGTTTGCAGCAATTGGGTCTTGAAACACTGGGCTCTGAATGCAGATGACATAGGTTAAGCCGTGTAAACACACTAGAAGTACTATGAAGCTGCATGTAGCAACATTTATATTACAACAGGCTTCATTTTGAAGAGTGGCAGTGTAATCCAGTGTCATTGCAGTACCATTTTCGATGCTTTTTATTAGGGCCGTGCTCATTTTGAGCCATTGAAGGCTCGATTGTAAAGGAGAATAGGCCTTTATCACTCTGAAATCAAACTGTGTAGCTGTTTTAGTGGCCACAGAGCTCGACTGTAGTAGTCTGGACCCTCTGTGGTTGGTAATGAAATTCAGGGAATTCCAGGCACAAGTGCTTCTTCATCTGTCTCTGCTTTTATCTGAATGACTGAAGTAATTTGTGCAGGGGAATGGAAGATCGAGAAGGCCACGCCAGATTGCTCATTGCACAGGGCTCCAGATGCTCACTCACAGTAGGTAGTTTAGCAAACTTTTAACTTCCTCTGGCAATGGCATCAATAGATAGGTACAAACCAGAGAGGGAGGGCACTATTCATACTGTGTTTGTCTGTCACCGGATGTGCGTAACATAAGGTGCATCTGGCACAAGGACCCAGTGCATTTCTCCGAAGCTTGCTGTCATGGCAAACTAGCCAGCACCCCTCCGATACAGTTAATTGACTTTACAGATGAAAGAATTAAATTCATTTAATCTTTCATTGGCTTTGCCATGTAGGGAGAAATGTACGTTCGCCTTTTAAAGTCCAGTGTGCGTGAAATCGTATGCATTCTGTGCTTCAAATCACAGTAGTTAGTGGCTATGTCAGTATGCAGTAGCATATAACAACTCCCATAGGATGAATCTACCTTGCAGATATAAGTACTGTAACTTATCACTACAGCTGGTCAGGAATTTTCCAACTAGATGTTTTTGTCAGAAAATGCCGATTCATTGAAACCAAACCTGATGAAACTTCCGATTGGAAACTTTTTTTGAAAAGAAAAGTTGTGACATTATTGAAACATCCTGGTTTGATGTTTTTGAAATAAAAAGTTTCATTTTCTGGTTCAAAATGACTTTTCGTTTAGAAGTGTTAATTAATTTATACTAAAAAAAAAAAAATTGAAAAATTAAAAAAAGGTTGAAATGGAAATGAAACATTTCAACATTATCTAAATGAAACATTTCAGTTGATGCAATTGGAATATTTTTTCTGATGGCTGGTTTGCAAAAATTTGAGATTTCAACTTTTTGTTCTGATTCGGGATGGGAACAAATTTCAAAATCTTGAAAATTCTCATGGGACAGGAAAACCATTTCCCACCCAGCTGCACTTACTATCACTGGAGCTCCACCACTGGTAAAAATGGACTGGATTCCTGATGCAGGTGTTTTTACCAGTGTGTCGTCTAACCCTGCTCTAAGCGAAGTTGGATGATCCAATGGTTAAAACAGCTGAGTTCTGTCTTACATTACAGCCACCGCTGTTACTAACACTGTTTAAGTAGCAACTCTTTTGAATGGCAGGTCCTATTTTCCTAGTATGTACAAGGCCATAATTATTCTGTTAGTGTGGGTCAGATGACATCATGCTGTTGCAGAATGTAGGCTCTGCATGTGGGGAAAATAGCCATGTATTACAAGATATGGAATAGTCTGTAGGTTGTGTAATAGTATGTTTCATTAATATACTACAGTATATCAATGTATTTGGCATTTTGTATAATAAATTATATCAGTACCGCTTTCATAGAATATGAGAACAAATAGACTTTGCATACATATATAGACCTTACACATATGGTAGTCATGTCCATGTGATAATTTGCAGAGCTATGTGATATAAAACATGAATATATATGTCTGTGTATATCATATAAGAAGTTGCAGTAACATTTTGTTATGTATAAATACTGTCTTTAAAAACTTTCAAAAATTGCATATAATTTGTATCATTATTTAAATAATTCCTTTCCCCACTCTCTAGTCACAGTATCGATAATAACCATATTTCTATAGCAGTAGCTGTTTGCCAGGCACTTCCAGTGTCACAGGCTGGTACCAGTTCAAACTCTAGTTATAACAAAGAGGCTGACCACTAAACTCTAATTTTCAAGTTGTAGCAGCAATAGCTTTCAGAAGCTGGCTATACTTCTAGCATCTACTAGTGATTCCTTGCTGGGACAGCACTTTCAGGAGGAAATAGAAAAACGTGGCCAGTTCTTGAAAAATACCTAATCTTGCAGACTTTGCAGAAAGTGCTGAAATACGCTTTTCCACAAACCTGTAATTGAGGCGAACTCCTCTGTCTGAAGGTGTAGCAGGGCGGCCACCTCCTGAATGTGCACTCACAGCCTGGGGTGGGCCTGGGGTCCCTCCTTTCAGGTACCCCAAGGCCTGAACACCAGGCGCTCTTGCCTCAATAATGTCCCTCCTTGGAGCTGGTTTATTATGAAAACATAGTGTGAAATAGCCCATAACACCAGTCCCAAACATATAGTCCATTTCTCACTCCAGTGTAAATAGTCATTACAATCTCAAGACATCTCGTCTCTTGTCACACCGGGACCTTTTGCTGTGCCTGGACTCTTTGCTGGTCCTCTTCTATCCCTCTGCTAGGACTGCCATGCCAGCCCTTCCAACTGGAGTGTACTCCGCTCTCTCCAGCGGGAACCCCCACAGCCTCTCTACTGGGAGTGTCCTTCCCAGGGCAGCCTCCATCACTCCCCCGGCCCTCTCACTGGTTTCCCAGGGTCCAACTCTCCAGCCCTGGAGATGGCAACCGGTAAATCCCTCTGCTGCTGCCCTGTCTTCATCCCTCTCCAGCCCTTGGCTCCAATTGTCTGGCTTAGAGACAGAAAGCAACTCCCTTTGCTGCGCTCTGGCTTGGGGATGCCAGCCAGCACACCCCTCCTGCTGCTCTCTTGCCTTCAGCCTTCTCCCAGGCGCTACAATCAGTCTCCTGGCTTGGGCAGCTCTCACCTCCTGTCCTTCTCCTGACTGACCCAGACCCTGACCTACCAGGTCTCTCTCCTCTCTAGGGGCCCAGGGGCCCTCTTTTAAGCCTGATTGTTGTGAGCTGATGTGACACAGGTGTACTGGCCCTGCTTCCTCTTAAAGGGCCAGTGTCACCCTGTGTCAGAAGGACAGATCGTTTAAGGGCTTGATGATGACATGTGGAGTTTTTTATCTAAGGTCACTGTCTAGAACACCAAACCGTCCCACTGTTTTAATCCTGCTCATGCTAATAATGGATGACAATTGGTATTTTCTTATTGCCATACAGCAGCTTAGCTGAGATGAGTCAGTGGCCGCAGTCCAGTCTTTGCTCAGATGCAGCCTGGACGCTGACCCGCGCTCTTGCTCTGATACCATGCGCCGATTCCACGGTGACTGGCCTGGTCTAAGGAACTGAACAGAATAGAACTGACCCTCAGAGGTGGTCGCTCCAGCTGAGGCAAGTAGGCCAGGCAGTGTGGGGAAGTTACCACTGTCACTCTCTGGCCTTGTTCTGTTTTCACTGCTGTCACTGTGACATCTGTGAGCACTCATAACACACTTTAAAAAAAGAATAGCATGGGGTTGCGTCCTTTACTCAGCATATAGTCCTCTCAGATGAATGCTGAGCCAATCTCTTCCTCCCTAGTCAGTGATCTGTAATGCTAAGTTTTATCATTTCTCTTCTGGCCCCTGCCTTTCCCACTACAGACTAAAGTAGCACCATACATTGGGGTCAATAAGGGCCAGATTGTCAACCCTTGACTCTAACCGGTGAGTCATTACATGTGAGTAGTCTCATCTGAATCAGTGGGGACTAAATATGTGAATAACTGACCACTAGTAAGAATAAAGGGTTCATAATCTGGCCCTTAAATAGGAAAATAGTGTCCAATGGTCAAAAAATGTCATGCCCAACAAATCCCTTCGCAATGACTCTTCCTTCTGGGTATCTCCCCTTACCAGCCATCCTCCTCCTCCTCCTCCTCCAAGTAGCTACCCATTGAGGATGCATTCTCCTGCCAACAAAGCCTTGATTGTTCTGCTTGGAATAAATGATTCAAAGAAAAGAAAGAGGATTTATTAGATCCTTTTTTTCCTGCTAATTGCTCTAGGGAAATAGTTTTGCCAGCACTTCGAGTCTTCATGCCAGGTAAAATACCCAGGTTGTGCAGTAACATTTCTTTAATGGGTACGTATTGAATGGATGTTCTTGCAATAATGATAGGCCTGATTCTCCTCTCAGCTACATGGTTGTAAATCAGGAGGAATGCTGCTGAAATCACTGGAGATATACAACGCGTATAAGAGCAGAAGCAGGCCCAGTACAGCATCTTACCTTTGCCCTGTGTATTACAGTAGTGCCTAGAGACCCTCGCTGTGCTCCGAGCTCCATTGTGCTAGGCACTGTATGCCAACTGTGGCATTTAAGGCTTTTCACACTGATGTATCCCAAAGCTTGTACCCACTACTGAAAGGCAGCCATGTCTGGAGTGAAGCAGAAACACAGCAGCTGTCTTCGCAACGGCTGATCACTTCCCCACACTAGGTCCCACGGAGACGCCTGCTGCACCATCCCCACTGCTTCAAGTGCTCTGGCAATTGCTCAGCCAGTCTCCTGTCTATATTGCAGGAGGAGGCTATAATAGCGACTCACCCCACAAGAAGCTGTCCTCCACCCCTTACCCACCTGCCTACATCAGGTCTCCATAGGTAAACCTGGGCTTATTTCCCCCTGCCCTGGTCCCTAATGCTCCCGCTGACCTTCTGTGCATCTGCTCATGTATCCTTTGTGCCGCTGTCTCTCTAACTTGCTGAGAAGGGGATGCAACCCTTCCTCCACTTCAGTCCAGCACAATTGTGTCCCACAGGTGAGTAGTGCTCTCCATCTTCTCCTCCTCCTTCTCAGAAACGTCTCACTGCTGTGCCACTGGCACTTTTTTCTGTCACATATTAACATGACAGTACAGAACGTTGGGGCATGCTGGGTCTGTTGGAATGGGCGACAGGGGCTGGATCACTTGATGATTACCTGTTCTGTTCATTCCCTCTGGGGCACCTGGCATTGGCCACTGTCGGAAGACAGGATACTGGGCTAGATGGACCTTTGGTCTGACCCAGTCTGGCCGCTCTTGTGGAGGTGCTGGAGATCTCATAGGAGGAAGGGAGTGTGGTTTAGGGGAAGATGTGTTGTCTGGGGTTACAGTAGGGCATTTGAGAGTCAGGACTTCCAGACTGTATTCCTGGCATTGCTGCAGACTTGCTGTGCAGCCTTGGGCAAGTCACTTCATCTCTGCATGCCTCAGTTTCCCTATCTATGAGGTGAGTATGTTGACTATTTTGAGGGGATATTTTGAAGGGGTATTTTGAGGCTTAAATAATTGTTTGTGAAGCCCAGAGCCCACATCCCGCACCCAAACTCCCTCCCAGAGCCTGCACTCCAACCCCTGCCCCAGCCTGGTGAAACTGAGTGAGGGTGGTGGAGAGCAAGCGACAGGGAGATGGAGTGAGCGGGGTGGGAAGAGGTGGGGCCTTGGGGGAATGGGTGGAGTGGGGGCGGGGCCTGGGACTGAGCAGGGAGGCTTGGGGGTCCCTGAAAATTTTTAAATCAAAATGGGGGACCTCGGGTTGCTAAAGTTTCAGAACCGCAGTATTAGAGCATATTCTGGAGAGCTGCTAAAGGGAATACATGAATATGAAATGGTGTGACAATCTTACCTGGGCAGAGAAGAGAATGTTTATCTCCAAGATGGTATTGCATTCTTGAGTCTGAATTTCTTTGCTTTGGACAGTTTTTAAGCTAGAAACTTTTACATAGTTTTACCCTAATTTTTGTATCTAAAACACGGCAGTAGTATCCCCTGTGTAATGGATGAATTCCAACTTAATTAAACTCCATTCTGCTTGCCTAAATCCCACCCTCCTGCCCCCCCACAGTTTCAGCTGAATGTGATATTCTTTTCTACTTTCTGGTCTAAACTGTTGTGTACAACTCTCACGTTCCTATGTGGAAGTGGCAGCATTTCAGTAGTGGGCAGAGCAATGTCTGTATGTAGAAAGTGGCCCTTTGGGATCCTTCAGGATTAAAACTGCTCTATGAATACTATATCACTTTCATTATTGTCAGTCTGAATTTGGGAATGGAAACGATCCCACATAGACTTCATCCTGTTTTACCTATTTCCATATTTGTTTAATTGAACCACTCATCAGAGCTGATATTAATGGCTTCATTTGAAGCATGTGGTTCTTATGAACTGCTAAGACACCAATAGCATTGGGATTAGTCTCACTGCCAAAAAAGCCAGGTCAATTCTTCAAGAAAATAAAAAAAAACTAAGACAAACTTTATTTTAACAGTATCTTAAGTTTCACTTTAGGTTCCATAAATATTTGTCCGTGTTCCTCTTGTAAGACCCTTTGGCAAGACGCAAGATCTCTCTCCAGAAAAGTGAATATAAATAAATTCCCCAAACCATGATGGAGGATTGGAGGTAACTTTAGCTCATGCCGGAGACCCAAAGCCAAGCCATGGATTGAGTGTGGTTCTTGGATTACTATTTGTACAGAAAAGAGGGGGCGAGGAGAGAGAAAACATAGACATTCTTAGAGTGTCATGTCAAGGCCAGCGCCATTCGGTACGTGAAGGCATAGGTCATTTACTGAGGCTGTGGCAGAAATGTGACCTCTGATTGAATTGCAGTTGCTTTCTGCTCCTAATGCTTCCAGAAATCTTAAAATATTTTTCTTGCTTGAGAGGTGAAGGAAGGAAATCTCAGATTCTTAATGAGGCCTGGTAATGCCATCTATTTCAGAGGAGCAGGCCAGAAATCATTGCGTGGTCACCCTCTCCCCTCCCAGGCTTCCTCGAATACCTTTGATATTCCTGAGAACTTGCTTTACCTCTGTGGTTTTTGGAGCAATAGCTTAAAAAAAAGCCCATGATGCATTAAAGTCCTTGGCTATAGCTAAGTACTTAAACAGAGGTTTAGGGTACAGGGACTTTTGATTTAAGAGTGAGGCCTGTTCTATGCAGTTGAAGGGGGGAAATAGCTGACATTTTATACTGTCCCTGACCACAGATTAAGATTACCAAAGAAGTACAAAAGCAGTGGAGTCAAAATGAAGGAGGTGCATTGAGAGAAGCAGAGCCTTGGCTTCTAGAAACTCTCTGGTTGCTGGATCAGCTCCAATAAAAATTTAAATTCAGACGAACTGAATGCCTTATTTGTCTGGTGAAGGGAGGGGAAGGTGGATGGGTGAAGTTTTTCCTCCACCTCTGAATGTTAAAATAATGGCACTCAGATGTGAAAACTCCATATTCCTGAAGAATGTACTATTGTACCATCGCTGGGGTTAGTGTGTTCTTTGGTATCTCTCTCTATGTGCACCAGCCCAAAAAAACAGAAGGTGGTGGGGTAGACATGTTTGCTGGAGGAGAAACTCTGATTGTTGTACAGTTTGGGTCTCATCCAGGCGTGTGCTTTATAGCCTTTTGCAAGATGCTGAGTGTCATCAGCTCTTAAAGAAATCAGTGGGAGTCAAGTTATAGGCTCAGGCCTTATGTAGACAAGGATAATTTCCCACACTGATCCCTCGTATCAGACCTCTCTGCTTGATTGACACAGCCGCTAGGCTGCAAACATAAAGGAACAATCACGCTCCATGTTTTCTGCTTTCACAAACAGCTGCTTTGCTGTGCACCAGTGCACATTCTATGGCTTCTATTTCTGCTACATCAGTTTTACATATGGTTTGCAAAGCAATGACAGAATTTTGCTAACAGTTCTTTAGTCTGGCTACTACAGAGGCAGAACAAAAAAAAAATCCAGGTAATAACAAACAACTGTAAAACTGCATCTGGTTTTGTGACTGTGCGTTTGATATACATTTAGCATTCTCAGATTGGTTCTTGTTTAAAACATTTAAAAAAAACCAAAAACCCAGGAAGTCCCTTTCTCTGCTCTGGAAAGAATTTGAATTTTATGATGTCACTAACATAACTGGAGAAAACTTTAAAAGCCTTTATAACTAACAGGGTCTAGTTAAAACTGAAATATTCATAGAACGATGGAAATTAGGGCTGGAAAAGACCTATTCGGCCATCTAGTCTTTCCCCATGTTGGCACGGGTGTGTGTGTGTGTGTGTGGTGGTGGGGGTGGGGGGATGTATGTATAATTTTACTTACCCGGTGGGTTAGGCTTAAAGGTGCTAAGTGATGTGGATTTCACCACTTCCCTTGGGAGATTATCCCATAGCTTAGTAAGTCTCTCTGAGAGAAAGTTTCTCTTGCTATCCTGCCTGTTATCAATTATGCCCCATTACATAGCTCATGCCAGTGTTACCAGCAGAGGGCAACAAAAATGATTAGGGGGCTGGCGCAGATGACTCATGAGGAGAGGCTGAGGGAACTGGGATTGTTTAGTCTGCAGAAGAGAAGAATGAGGGGGGATTTGATAGGTGCTTTCAACTACCTGAAAGGAGGTTCAAAAGAGGATGGATCTAGACTGTTCTCAGTGGTACCAGATGACAGAACAAGGACTAATGGTCTCAAGTTGCAGTGGGGGAGGTTTAGGTTGGATATTAGGAAAAACTTTTTCACTAGGAGGGTGGTGAATCACTGGAATGGGTTACCTAGGGAGGTGGTGGAATCTCCTTCCTTAGAAGTTTTTAAGGTCAGGCTTGACAAAGCCCTGGCTGGGACGATTTAGTTGGGAATTGGTTCTGCTTTGAGCAGGGGGTTGGACTAGATGACCTCCCGAGGTCCCTTCCAACCATGATATTCTACGATTCTACGATTCTACGTTGGGCTTTGGTTGCTTTCATGTACATCTCTCCATTTAGTGCCACCTGACCTGCCGGTTGTACGTTGTTTGGTCCAGGCTCCCAGCTAGCATCAGTCAGCATTACTGCAGTGAAGGCAATGGAGCCACGCCGCTTTGCACCAGCTGAGGATCTAGCTGTGTGTGCGTCGCAGACACGGGACAGCAGAAAGGAACCAGTTTGTGTCTGCATGACTCTTGTGCCACAGGCTCCTTGGGTACTTAGAAGAAGAGCACAGGTCCTGAACCTACGCCTGTACAGAGAGGCCCCTGATTTACACAGCTTCAATGCAATCACACAAACTTGCCTGCCCTGCAGCGTGATTGCTCCATGACAAATTGTTACTTGATTGTTGGATGGCGGAATAAAAGCCTTGGCTCCCTTAGGTTATTCATAACAAATTGGGCTGGAGAAGCCTTGAAGATTATATTAAACAGAAAAGGAGCAGCTTTAAGGTGCATTCTTTATGTGTTCAGAGTGTTTAGCTCCAGTAACTAGAGCAGTGCACTGAAATATGCTTCTATCACACAGCTGTAGCTGCAGCGTTCTATTTCGGCTTGGAGGAATTTGATATTTCTAAAATATAGTTTAGACAGCTAATATCTATATTTATTTTTAAGCATTTTTAAAGATTTTGATCAATTTAAGTTTACTTAGTTGCAGGAAATTCTGGATTTTAAGCATTGTTTTCTATTTTTATCTATTTAAATTTTCACTGCTGCAGGAAATTATGGGTGGGTCAGACAATTATTCCTTGACAGTAGACATTGAGATTCAATAAGCTAAAGCATTATAATTGTTAAAACGCAAGTTGTCAGCATCACATGTTAAAATATGCAAAGTAAATATCCTTAAATCAACAAATCAGACCTGGTTGTACTGGTGCTTTCACAGTAAGTGATGTGGATTTCACCACTTCCCTTGGGAGACTATCCCATAGCTTAGTATGTCTCTGTGCGAGAAAGTTTCTCTTGCTATCCTGCCTGTTATTAATTATGCCCCATTACATAGCTCATGCCAGTGTTACGTTGGGCTTTGGTTGCTTTCATGTTCATCTCTCCATTTAGTGCCACCTGACCTGCTGGTTGTACGTTGGTAACAAGTCTAAAGCACTGGATTTTGACTCTAATAAGTTCTCTCTGGGACTCAAGCACCCCTGAAAAAAATAATCTTTAGTGGGTCCCGGCGCCCGGACCATGGCCCCACCCCTGCTCCGCCCAGGCTCTGAGGCCCTGCCCCTACTTGGCTTCTCCCTCCCCCCCCCCCCCGTCCCCTCAGGTCCCGCCCATACTCCACTCCGAGGTCCTGCTCCCATTCGGCCTTGCAGAGTGGGGGGAGGGCGAGGGAGGGAGGAGAGGAGCGACCCACTGGAAAAAACAAAAGTCAATCAGTGCCTGTGCTCTCAGGCAGCATTTTTCTCACTTTGCCTAGCTGTAAACTTTGATTATGATCAATGACATTTTTTTGTTATTAGTTTGTGTGTATTCAGTGAGGACGACACCTACTGACATTCACCTATAAAAATCTAATCCTTCCAAGCCTCGTTGTATTATGGTGTCTGCATACAGAAACTGGAGGGTGTTCAGAGAAAAGCAATGCAACTGACTAGAGCACTGGAGGGATTGATTTATGTGGGGAGATTAAAAGAGCTGCTTGTAAATATATGTCTAGCTTGACTAAGTGATGCCTGGGGGGATATAAGTGTCTTACAAGTATGTGAAGGGTTGAACAGCAGAGAGAGAAGACAATTGTTTGTGAGCACGCAAGTGGGTTAATACTAGAGGTAATGGGATGAAAACGAGCAAAGTAAAATGTAGTCCCCATACAATGGGAAAACTTCCTTACTGCAAGTTCTGTTAAGACTGTGGAAGAGTCTGTCTGGTGAAACAGTGTGGATGTGCCATCTCTGAGTCGTTGAAAACAAATCGGCATATCTATATTAGGTACTTATCTGGCCCTGCTCACTGTAATATCTGAGTGCCTCAGTCTTCAATGTATTCATCCTCACGACAACCCGGTGAGGTGGGGCAGTGGATGCTATTATCCCCATTTTACAGCTGATAAGCTGAAGCACAGAGAGGCTAAGGGACAGGTTTTTAAAGGTCTTTAAGTATCTAACGATGCATCTCACTATCAGTGGCTCTCAAACTTTTTTTTACTGGTGACCCCTTTCACACAGAAAGCCTCTGAGTGCGACCCCCCCCCCCAATAAATTAAAAACACTTTTTTATATATTTAACACCATTATAAATGCTGGCGGCAAAGTGGGGTTGGGGTGGAGGTTGACAGCCCACGACCCCCCATGTATTAACCTCGTGACCCCCTGAGGGGTCCCGACCTCCAGTTTAAGAACCCCTGCACTAGATGTCTATCTGCATCTTTAGGTGCCTAAATACCTTTAAAAATCTGGCCCTAAGTGACTTGCCCAAAGTAACACAGGACGTCTGTGGTGGAGCAGGGACTTGAACCCAGGGCCTATCCTAGTGCCCTTACCACTGGACCATCCTTCCTCTCACGTAAAACAGTTGATTATACTGTAGGGATCAATACTGCTTTGGTAGAGGGACAGATAAGGTCTTTTCCACCTTATAATTTCTATGATCCTTTGTGGATATTCTTAAGTATATTCCCTGTTTTATTTCTCTCTAAACCTATGCAGAAAGGAAACAAGTAATACTTTCCTACTGGTTCCTCTATGGGTTGGAATATCTTCAATGGATGCCATTTACAGAGCAAATTACATGGGGAACCGTTAAGAACTCAGCATATTCACTTGAAAAAGTTAGCAGATGTAGGGTTCTACCCCAGATACGCAGGTGTAATGCCTACTAACATTAACAGGGTTTACACTGAAGGGAGACTCTATATTGCAAGCTAAGCCATGTGGGTGCTGCATGGGGTAGTAGATTAGTAATGGGAGGTGGATAGAGCTGTTTGCCTTTAGATTGCTGGTTCAAATCTGGCCCTGCTTGATAATAACTTTTAGTTATTACCAGCTGCTTGGATTCTTTTGTTAAAGAGAATGATGGGCATTTCACAGCAAATAGGTATCCAGAATGAAAAACAATCCTAGGCACTCTTGTAACTGTACACTATACTTCTGTACAATCCTTCTGCTGAGGATCTCAAAGCACTTTGCAAACATTAACATAGTCTCACAGCAGCACGCTGCAAAATATTAACCCAATTTTACAGATCTAGAAACTGAGGCACAGAGAGATTGAGACTCATCTGGGATCAGACAGGAAGCCTCTGACACAGCTTGGAATAGAAGTCACATCTCCTGATTCCCAGTCCTGTGTGACTTAATCACAGGACAGATGAACTGCCGTGCTGGATCAGTGGTCCACCTAGTTCAGTAGCTAGTATTAGATACTTCAGAGAAAGGTGCAAGACATTCTGCAGTAAGCAGTTATGCAATAAGTTGCCCACAATGATAGCTTTTTCCTAATACCCATTAATTTCCACAGAAGTTGGACACGTTAATATCTTAATAATTTTTTAATCATTCCTATATATAAATGCAGTCTAACCAGATTGCTAAACCTCCCCCCAAACACCCTACTTGCAGAATCCTGTGGTGTCAAGTCCCCTTTGTGGTCCCGTTTTTGTCTTTTCAGAATGAGAGTGCAGAATTTATGGCCTGGGGTTATCTTTGTAGGCCTATCAGATTTCAGCTAAAACCCAGCCTTTAACCTAAGTACTTCTACCAGGCCTCACACTAATAGAACAGGTCCTTAAGCATAGCAAGCTTAATAACCCAGTCACTTATGTTCACCTACTTGCCCCATGCGTGTTCCAAGCTAATAAGCAATACACTCCTGTCAATCTTATACCCCAATAGTGTCATTCTGCCTATCACAAACATAAAATCACTCACAGGGTTACAGGTTTGCAAAAATCATCCTTCTTGCCAGGAATAAGGGCCTGCAGCAGAGCCTGGGACTAGCTACAGGGAAAGTAATGTGCCCAGATGGACTACAACAGAACCACCTGATTGGCCAACCTGCCTGATTGCGTGAAGGGTGCTCCAGTCCTGCTTGGTTCCTGGCTCTGATTCCTGGTTCTGGCTCTGACCCTTGGCTCTGACTCCAGCTCTGATCATTAGCTCTGACCTCCCACACCCTGATCCTGACACTTCTTCCCTTTCTGGCAGTCTCAGCAGAGATGGCTAAGGATTGGTTAGACATGGCGAATGAAATACCCTGTCATTGCAAGGTTGCAACCATTCCAGATTGGAGGAATGTTGGTCAGACAATGGGAAGCCTGTGACTGACGTACAGAACTTCAGACATTTGAGCTGTCAATCCAGCATCTTTAACCAGAACGAAATTCCCTTAGCATATTATGAATAAAAACAGATGGATCCCAAGTAAATACATAATTGAATTCCTGTTTTTCTGCTCTTCACACCCCACTCAGGCTGCTCTCAGCAGAGCCTCTTGAATGAATTACAGCTACACAATGAATAGGTAGAAGGAAAGGATGGGGAAAGTTGTATTGTTAAAGAAGGTTAATGCTTTTCCTAAAAGGAGGCACTGAATGTAGCGGAAACTGGGCAATGGTACTAAAAGGCAAAGCCTGGTTCTGAATGTCACTTTTGTTTTAGGGAGACAAAAATACATAGCGCTCTACTAAATAGTTCTCTCCTCCCCCAGTCTTGCCGAAAAATGAGCTTTGAGTGCTGACAGACAGCAGCGGTATGTAGCACACAGGAATCCAACATAAACAGATTTGCTGGTTGTGTACTTGGACATGTTAAATGAGGCCTCTGCTTTGATCTTCCCAGCACTATCCTGGAGCCCAGCAAGAGAAAAGGCTAAGTAAACAGACCTCTGGTTCCAAGGCTGCTTTGGTGCAGAGGTCTAGTAAAACTTTTATCAATGGCAGAACTTTGCTACTGAGGTCCCTCCTCGACAGCGGGTGCCTCAATAGCAACAGCATGGTTTTATTGACCCTGCGTCTTTCTCTCGCTCACCTTCCCATAATGGCTAGCAGCTGGGGGATACGAGTCAGCTTTCCATTTACTGTGGCACACCAGTTTGCACAAAAGAGGCACCTGCTTAGAGTGTGTTCATATAAACTCCACTATGGTGAATGGAACACAGAATGCTATAGTGGATCCTGGAGCCCCAAACCCAGGTTAGGCCTTGGTATTAAATGTAGCACAGAAGCTAGAATGGACCCTGTATTACGGAATCCAGAGGAGACACTCAGTACTGCCTACCCCAAGTGTTCCAATATCACAACTCAGGCCCCAGAAAACCATGAGAGTTGTTAAATAATAAATTGGGGGTTCTTTTGATTTGCCTTCTGTGTTGGGAGCCTTTAGAGATAGTATTTTCAAGCTTTTGTCCACAACCACGAGGGCTAGAAACTTCCTTTGGAGTTAAAATGAAAGCTGGGATTTCCCCTTAAACTTAGGACTCCAGAAACTGGGATTGAAGAGAAACACCTAATATGTCAAGACTCATTATAAAAATCAAGAGAGTTGGCAACATCCTCTTGTGGTTGTAGCACAGAAGCCCTGCTTTGCTACATTTTCTTCCCTTTTCTTTTGGTGGGTTGAACAAAGGAGGCCTGGCTTCCTTTCTGTCACAGTGGAAAGCTGATAGGAGAAGGAAGACTTGCCAAGATATTTTATTTTTATAAGTGTTATCAATGTTCCAGTGTTTTCATAACTAACAAGTGCAGCACTGGGTAATCCTGGAGCCTGGGCTTTTACCAGTGGGCCAGCACTGTCATCTTCACTGCATTCCAGGGAGGAAATGCAAGCTACTGTGTCAGTTCCTCTGTCTCCTTCTGCCACCCTCCTGCCACGGAGAGAGCTGAGGTCTCAGGGCTGTGCCTTTGAGGAGTTCAGATCCCAACTCTGGCCTGTGTCTGGTTTTCTTATTTTTGATCACTTGACTGAGAGCAAGGCTTGTTGGGAGATATCGATGGCAGAGTGGCGGGAGAGCAGCTGTGGGCTAGGAAAGCACTCAGCCCAGGAGGAGGCGGAGCACTGAAGGACCCGGGTGGGTGGGTGGGAGGGGAGGAAAAGGTTTGGAGCAAGGTAGTAGTGGTGTGGGTTGGAGGCCCAGTGTTGATCCTGGTCTTCGTTTATGGGCCCGAGAATGGGAGGAAGTCACTGTTACAGCTAGGCATGAATCAGAAGTTCAGGGCACAGTTTCGGTTCCTGCCCTGGCCCCTATAAGCTGCCACTGCAATGCATGGAGCTGGATCTATGTCACAAGGGGTTGGAGAAGAATTCCCCCAGCTCAGGCACCGTGTACGGCCGCTGTAAACAACCCTACACTGCCCACCTCACAAGCCCTGTATGCAAGGTGTGCTGGGAGTTGGGGCGGGGAGGTGCCGGGAGCAGACGGAGAGTCTCCATAGTGTATGTTACTATGAAGATTTCAGCTCATAGGGCATAGCTCTTGGGTGGCTGCCCTAAAGTAGAGCGCCCTGAGGGCTGCTCTCATTTACGTTGGGAGGGCCAGTTTGGCCCCTGGATCAGGCCAGAATTCTGAGGGTGTGAATGTGGTTTAAAGCCACTTTTGCTGACTTGGACTGAACCTTCTGTGCCCTGCCTACATTTCCTCTTATTTCCCTCACTTCACTGCCACCAGTCTCAGCTCTTCCAGCCCTGTCCCAACACTGCCCCTTCTCTCCAGAGACATGCAGATACGTTTTGTTCATTGAATTACTCCTGTGGTAAGAGACTTTGTGACAAATACTAAAATCCATAATTGGATACAAGTTGTTGAAACTCTTTCATACAAATCCTTTATCACTGAACAGGTACACAGCATGGTTTGGGATTTATAGAGAATTGCTTGTATCCATGTTTTATTCTTTTCAGTGACGCTCCCAAGTGGGCTTCGCCATAATCAGATTTGTGGTTAATGGGGCACAGCCTTTTGGAAGGGATTGGTATTTATTTTCAATAAAGATTAGGGGATTAGCAGCCGTTTAAAATCTGCTGATTTATCCAGCCACAGGTACAGGTGCAGTGACTGGCAGGGATCTGCTGAGGCTCTGCTTTCCATTGACCTTGGGCTTTGAACTGGTGACTCATCAACTGAGGCAGATAGGCCAAGCTGTAGCACATGAGCGGGTTTTCTGGTGTGAATTCTCTGATCCTCTGAAGATTTGAGTTATCTGAATAACAACTCCCATCTCCCCCACCCACAGTGCAAATGCACTTCCTGATTGTGGCCGCTGTGCACCTGTGTGGATGGAACAGAACATGCTGGGAAATTACAGATGATAAAGCGACACTAGCTTTAGTGAAACTGGAGGGATTCTGAAAGGATTCAGGGTAGAAGGTGAAACCAGGCCAGCGGTTCATATACTAAACTACCTTTTGATATAGATATGTGTGTGTCTGTGTGTACACAGTATAGTAGGATAAGCTAACTGTGTAATCATTTAGGTGGAAATTATTTCCAGATATGCTGTTTTTGCTATATAATTCCTGTACTATGCCTATCCTTTCCCCGTCAGGGAAGGGTAACTGGGATTGTGCATTACTAGACTGTGAGGTAATTGAGTTGCATGCTAATTGGTATTCCAGTTTAGCTCTATCTATCTGATGAATGCAAAGATACATGCCACCATATGGTCAGCCAATGGAATGATATCATTGAATTACACAGAAGCTGATGTCAGCAGAGCTCCAGCAGACTCAGTTGCTGCTTAAATTTATGCATCTGGAATAAAGCAACTACACATAATAGTCACAAACTGGTGCTCTGGGTGCTGCAACAAACATGAAGTTGGTAGCCTAATAGGGTGCCACACCTCTCCAAAGGATTACTAACCCTTTGGTCTTGGGTGTTCATAATTTTGTTAATGCAAATTTGCAGACATTGTACTAGTGGGGCGGAATGGGGGGTTTCAAAAGCACCTAAGGGAGTTAAAAGAACAGGAGTACTTGTGGCACCTTAGAGACTAACAAATTTATTAGAGCATAAGCTTTCGTGGGCTCCAGCCCACTTCTTCGGATGCATATAGAATGGAATATATATTGAGGAGATATATATACACACATACAGAGAACTAGATACAATCAATTTAGGATTGAATAAGGACTGGGAATGGCTGAGCCATTACAAACATTGAATCTATCTCCCCTTGTAAGTATTCTCACACTTCTTATCAAACTGTCTGTACTGGGCTATCTTGATTATCACTTCAAAAGTTTTTTTTCTCTTACTTAATTGGCCTCTCAGAGTTGGTAAGACAACTCCCACCTGTTCATGCTCTCTGTATGTATATATATATATATCTCCTCAATATATGTTCCATTCTATATGCATCCGAAGAAGTGGGATGTAGCCCACAAAAGCTTATGCGCTAATAAATTTGTTAGTCTCTAAGGTGCCACAAATACTCTTGTTCTTTTTACGGATACAGACTAACACGGCTGCTACTCTGAAACCTAAGGGAGTTAGGTGCCAGAGTCTCTCAGATGTTTTTTGAAAATCTCACTCATAATATTTTACATTTGATTTTTTTATATTTTGATTTTTCCAAAACAAACCCATTGCTAGGTTCTGTTTCTGTAGTGCCTTTCACCACCCGTCACCCACTCACACACAGAGACAAAGAGCAAAGCAGTTCTCCTCTGGATGAAATGTGGCAACTAGTTAACAGCAGTAGGTGAAATGGTACTGCACACAGTTGAAACTGCAAGAGGACTTGAGCAGGCAGAATGTAATTATCCAAACTGGAATTGCACAATGCACCACGTCTATCACTCTGACTTGAGCCACAGAGTGCCTCTGGATTTTTAATAGGCAGGAGTACTCAGAAACTCTGTTCTGTATCTCATTTGAAAGGCAGCACCTGTAGCAATACAGTGGCCCTTAACACTGTGCCGTGGCGTAGGACCAATACTGACTGAGAAGAAAAAATGTCACTTGCTTTCCTCAAAATACTGACCAGGCCTGAGCCTGCTTAGCCTGTGAGATCTGACAAGATAACAGTCGGAGTTGCTAAGGCTTCAAGGATCAGGAGAGTGCTTTGGGAAATCTTGAGTCCTGCCACCAATGTTTTTACACCATAGGTAATGTTGCTTCAGCATCTGGTTAGTAAAAATTCAGGTGTTGATGCTGTCAGAATGCACTGAGTGGCTAAGAACATAGTTGATGCCTCTTTTTCAATTTGCTGTAGCAATTTTAAATATATTCTCATAGAAAAATTGGCGCGTGCACTTTTTTTTTTTTTTTAGTTAGATTTAGGCATTTTCCACTTCTTCTGGAAAATATGTGCAGGAGCTTATTCTATTCTGTATAGGCCCTTAAGCCACTCTCCTCATCACAGTGTCTGAGTGTTTAGTTCTGGTGAGCCAGAGCTCATTCAAAGTTCTGCTTTCCTCCCATCAAACCAAGCATAGTCTGGACTCAGGAAACCGGTTGTTTTGGTTGGATGAACTCTGCACAGTGGCTGGTGGCATCTTTTCCAGAGCTTTATACTACAGTCTTAGAGTGAAATTCGAGGGATGTTTGGAGCCACTTCTCTCTACTAGAATTGGGCAGGAAATGGTTTTCTCATCCTGGGAAAACGTTCAAGATTTCCACATTTTTTTCCTGTTCTGATTCGGGACAAAAACCCAAAGTCTTGAGAATTTTCACAATCTGACTGTCCAATACAAATTTTGGGCCTGGTCAGTTGAAACATTTTGTTAAAATGTTGACTTTTTCATTTAAAAAAAAATGTAAAACCCCCTGTAATTAGTATTCTTGGCTTAAATTTAAAACAAATGGACATTTGGAACCTCATCCCTCCCAAATTTTAGTTTTTAAATCCCATTTTGACAATTTTGTAACTTTTTCCCCCTAAAACGTTCTTGAAATGAGAAATTTGTGAACATTTTTTCTTGCAAACAGGTTTGCTTCTGACAAATCAGCATTTTCTGACACACACACCCCCCAAAACCCAAAAAAGTTTAATTGAAAAATTCCTGACCAGTTCTACTCTCTGTTGAATCTGTTTTAGGTAACTTGCTTACTGACTTATCTCTAGTTCTTAAGTAATGTGGTGCTGCTGTCTGTTTGTGGTCACCAACAAGCAGTTGTGCTGTCTTCTAGTGGCGACTGGTCTGACACGTGCTAATTGACTGTGCATTGTGTACAGAGGCCTCTGCTCTCAGAACAGCCACTCTGTGTCAGACGCTGCAGTGAATTTCCCAGTACCAGAAGGCTTTTGGATATTTTGCCAGTGTCTCGTGTTTGAGATGAGCATTCTGGCACAGGCTGTCTGGTCCATTCCCACCATAATTATTGGGACAGGCGAGTGGGCTTCACAATCAGACAGGACAGTGTCAGTCCAATCTAATATATATTTTGAATTAAAGACATTGAGGACAATGGATGGATACTCTCCATTGTGGGATAACATGAAGGCAAACCAGTTATTTACAAATATAACTCACATCATTCAAGAATATGGCACCGAGTCAACCATAGTGGTTTCTGTTTCCCTGCAGACATAAACAATGACACTTACAATTTCCTGCTTGTACGGCTCACACTGCAGTGTCTCTCTATAGGGGAAATGGCTAATTACTTATTAAACCTTGTACTGTTCTCAAACTGGGTTAAACATTGACTGCCATAAGTTCAAGGGGAATCCATGTTACTACACACATGAATCCTGGCATCACATTTTCTAGGAGCTATTCAAATAGAGGATTAGGTGATGGGGAACTGCATAAATGCAGGGGAACAAACAAGAAATTGGTTTGCATTGTAAAGGCATGGAAGTAAGTGCCTTTGTTTAAAGCCATAGGTTTTGGATATGACTATGACTGGTGAATATGATGGTTGTTTTGTTTTGTTACAGAGTAAGTGAATGAAACTGTGCTCTGCAATGTATATAGTTTGTCTTACTGAAAGTCTTGGCGTGAGGGGAGGTTTGGCTGGGAAGTTCATTGGATGCACAAACAAGGATTTGCCGAGCTAGGGAACAATTAGCGAAGTGGACCACAGTAGCGCACATGGTAAATTTAGGCTAGATTAACCTTAAAAGCTTCAATTTAGGTCTGAACCAAAGCTGATGGGAAGTATGCAGGTCTCTTAAGTTTGCAGAAATGGTGCCTGGTACTGCTTCCACTAAAGTCTATGGGAGTTTGGATGTTGATTTCAGTAGTAACAGGATTGGGCTCTTGGGCTGATAGTCTTGGGAGAACAGGATTTTTAGTGAGATTTCTCTTTCTGTCTTACTGAAGCCAGAAGAACATCTTTACTAGCGATATTTAGACTATTTTCTATCCTGGCTGGAAACAGGAGGTTAAATAAACACTTATCCAAAACATTTCCAAACCTTACAGATTTGTTTCAATAACCCTCCCCCCCCGACAAAACCCAGTTATTGTATTCAAAATAGTTTGTCCTTGTGAATATTAATGAGAAGGATGGATAGTATAGAATTCAGCGGTTCTCAAACTTCATTGCAGCAAGACCCCCTTCTGACAACAAAAATTACTCCACAACCGTAGGATGGGGGACCAAAGCCTGAGCTCACTCGAGCCCTACTGCCCCAAGCGGGGGGACCAAAGACAAAGCCCGAGCCCCACTGCCCTGGACAGGGAGGCAAAACCCCAAGCACTTCAGCCTTGTGCGGGGGCCTGTAACCTGAGCCCCGCCAGCCAAGGCTGACGCTTTGGCTTCGGCCCCAGGCGGTGCGGCTTGGGCGTTGGCCCCAGGCTCTAGCAAGTCTAATGCCAGCCCTGGCGACCCCATTAAAATGGGGTTGTGACCCACTTTGGGGTCCCAACCCACAGTTTGAGAACCACTGGATAGATCGACCTACCTAGACAGTTAGATCACTGTGATATCTAATCTCAAAACAGCACCTGCTGGCCATCCAGGGCCGGCTCCAGGCACCAGCCCACCAAGCTTGTGCTTGGGGTGGCACCCGGAGGGGGGCGGCGCGGTGCTCGGGCCGCCGGGGAGAGCGGGGCCACGGCCGGGCTCGCCGCCCTCCCCCCGGCGCTCTGGCCGCCCTCCCCCCCGGCGCCCTCTCCCCGGCCGCCGGGGGGAGAGTGGAGCCCCCGCCGGGGCTCCGGCCCCCCCCCCCCCCCCGGGGGGGGGGCGGCCGGAGGCTTTTTTGCCTGGGGCGGCAAAAAAGCCAGAGCCGGCCCTGTGGCCATCCATTGTGTTATGTATCTGAAGTTGAATTTTAGCCCTTTGGGGCAAAGATTCTAGTCCTCTGTTTGACACAGTGCTGAGCCCACTGATGGTGGTCAAGAAACAATAAATAGCATCTTTTCCCCTACACTAAAAGAGGAAGCATTCTAGTGTAAGATGTCTGTCTCCTCCAAAGTAATTGGAAGTAACCCTAACTCTCCTCTGTGTTCGCTGCCTCAAAGCCTATGGATAAAGTTACTGTTTTTCATGGCTGCAAAAATTTCCAGCAACACTTGAAATTGAGTGTTGCCAATGCACATTTAATTTAATAAGATGGTAATTGCGTGTTAAATAAATAGCAACCCATTATTAAAATGTATGCTCAGAGGATTTAAAAAACATGTAAGATATGTATCTCCCCAACTGTTGCTGAACTGCAATGAATCGATGCAATAATTAAGTGCCAGTTGTTTAATATACAATAACTATTTTATAAAATCTCAGTGCAATGTATATGTAAGGGACTTAATTGAATGGAACATTCCCCCAAATATTCTCCCCCCCCTTATTTTTGGAGCTACCAGTCTAGAAAATTTATGGGCAGAAGCAACTCAGAAGGTCGGTTATTACTCATGTAAAAATATGGCAGGTACTTCTTGTGCTATCAGTAAATATACATTTCCTCAGAGAAGCAGTTCCTACTGCAGGGATGTCGTAGAGGTGAGAAACTTGTCATTTTATGCATGAAAAAATTAATCAGCAAATATTTCCACTGAATCACGTCCTTTTAGGTCCTACTGCATAGCCATAAACTGTGTAGGCTTAGATGAAGAAGTGTTAGTCAATAGTTTATTAGTCCCAGCAAAGTCAATGAGATTACTCACTAGAGCTGGTGTGGAAATGATTTTTTTTTCCCTGCCAAAAATTTTCCTTTTTCATTTTGGTTTCCAAAAACTTTTGGTTTTTGTCTTTGGAAAAAACACAAACATGTTTGTCCAAATTTATTGCTGGATTCATGGATTTTGAGGCCAGAAGAGACCATTAGCTCATCTAGTCTGACCTCCTGCATGTCACGGGACAAAGAATTTCCCTCAGTGCCTCTTGTATTGAACTCAATAGGTTTTTGCTAACATATATCTTCCAGACAGGCATCCGGTCTTGACTGAAGACCTCAAGAGCTAGTGAATCCAACACTTCCCTTGGTGGTTTGCTCCAATGGTTAATCACTGTCAACAACCACCACAAACATTATGGAAAAGTTTTACTTTTAACAACCCTCCCCACCTCTTTTTTTTGTTTGTTTGTTTTTTTGACCATTTCTACTGCTCACATGAGAAAGTGCTCACTACTGGGTGAAATTCACCTCTGTGCAGAGGGTCAGCACAAAATTCACCCTATCCTTAGATAGTACAGTCTTTGGGGGCAGGGACCATTTTTTTAGTCTGTGTTTGTACAGTGCCTAGCACAGTGGGGGCCTGGTCTGTGGAGCCTGTAGGCATTACCACAATAAAAACATTTTGCAGAGGATTTAAGTGGTGCATAGGACCTGTGCTGGCTTTCTGCACAGGGGTGAGTTTCACCTAAACATGAGTCAGTGTTGTACAATCAGGCTTTGTAAGTGAGGAATTCCCCAACTTTCCCAAAGCCAGTCAGCAAGAACAGGAAGTGTCTCCTAGAAACAACTACTAGTGTGTGGATAAATTGAGAACTCAGGTTTCGTATAGGCCGTTTGCACTTGAAATAATTTGATAAGGAGCTCAGATACTATAGTGGTGGGTAAGGTATACATCCCTAGGTAAACATGCTGATTTAGAAGACTGTATTTATGGGAAAAGATGTATTTTGGCTACTGGCACTACCATTTTGTCCTTATTGGTGGATTTCACTGGCAGATCACATACTGATTGTGTATATGATGTTCCCTACATCCTACGCTACTTTTGTTTGTTTATTTTTCTAAGGTACGGGTTATTTGATTGCCCCATATAAGAAAGGGTTGCTAATTTGCCAGCGTAGGACTTCAAAAGAAATCTTATCTTATTGGAAAGTGAATGTTTAGTATTAAATAAGAAAAGATACGTAACCCACGGGGCTCTTAAAACTTATTTAACGTCTTTATAAACTTTACAATACAGTACATGGATATTGTAAATTACTTCCTATTCCAAGAAACTGTCCAAGCTGGTTGACCTTCTTTGGAATTTCCTCTTTGTAATTATGTTTAATGTGTTAATAAAGTTCACTTTGAACTGTATCATGGCAAATGGTCTCCTAGGACATGGTTCAGCACTCGTGTGTTCGCCATATGTGAGTAAGAGTAGTTCAAGGAATAACAGGGCCAAGTCCAAATATTGTAGGAGTGGCACTTCCACCCCAGGTTAGCTGTAAAAGGGGTTCATGGGAAGTAAGGAATGTGGAGTGGGAAATCATTTAGCCTTCACTTCTAGGTGTTACTAAATTATAGCGCTAGGTTCAAGTCATTATCAAAACACCATATATTTAGAGGGTTTTCACAGAGAGTCATAAA
Organism: Terrapene triunguis; assembly: GCF_002925995.2. Classification (NCBI taxonomy): domain Eukaryota; kingdom Metazoa; phylum Chordata; order Testudines; family Emydidae; genus Terrapene; species Terrapene triunguis. The sequence continues at coordinate 89,923,753 of NW_020664417.1, read as the reverse complement.
TCATGTTTAGTACATGTATGAGTCGAAGGAGTGCATGAACTTTGCAGCTCAGTCCAAGGAAACGTAATTACATGTGTGAGCTTTTTTGACTGTGAGAAATGCAGACAGTACACCCCGGGACACTACACCATCATGTCTTAAATACTTTTCTAGAAGTTGTTTTCACTGTTTCCCAGAAATGGCTACTCACTAAAGCAAAACATAATTTCTATTATCAAGAAGTAACAACCCTCAGCAGCTCAGAATCTGTTGAGACGGTGGGGGGGAAATGGAATGCTTGTGAAGCAATGTCATCAGCAGAGCAGCAAGTGAAACCGTTTCTATGGTATAGGATAGTAGAGCGTACTATAGCGGGATATAAATTGAAAATTGCCCAGCTGTTCAGTAAGACAGGTGTAAGATCTGTCCCTTTATAAAATGGAACAGAATGGGGATTCCAGTTGCTTGTATTCCTAGACGAGGCAAATAAATCAGCACATATGTCTGCATATATACGAGTTGAAATATTTAAACAGAAGAAGCAATGTTAATTTTCCTCTGTGCTTGCATTAATTTAAACAACAAGCGTTTGTGTCTCTCTGGAATGGTCTGTTTTGTGTGTGTGTGTGTGTGTGTAAACTAGAAACAACAACAAAAAACTTGATGCAAAGTGAAGGATCTAGAAGGGATTATTTAAATTTATATTTTAAGCTTGGTTGCATGCTGGGTCTTGGAACTCCGGAACGATCTCTTCTAGTAACTACACTGGTTTGAATGTTATGGAGAAAATTTATATTTAGTTTCTATTTGGAGAAGGCGTAACATTGAGGCAGAAATGGAGGAGGCCACGTTCTTTTCACGCCTTCCTCCTTACTAGTGAAACTGGGGGGGAATTAAGGAAACAACTCTTGCCAGTTACTAGGCTCAATATAGGAGTAACTGAATAAAATTCTATGGCCTGTCTTATGCAGGAGCTCAGACTAGATGATCATACTGGTCCCGTCTGGCTTTAAAATTTATGAATGAATCTATGGACTCATCTGCACCGTCCCTAACATGGTGTGTTAAAAGGGTCTATAGCAATAGCCATTGGGATCAACTTTTTTGAATGGAAAATGTAAATATCTGGGCGGAGCATGAATGGGGGCAAAAAGGACCCATCGTGACCGAAGCTGTGGCACTGTATATATGGCTGGGGCAGATGGCTTACATCACTGAAACTGTAGTGGAATAATTACCTTGCCTAGAGGTCTCAGCATTTTCATACCCACAGAGATGCTAACCCTCCCTAATTTTCCATAATCTTCCTGATTTTTACATGTAATTACAAAATTACTAATTCAGGTTTAAACCTACTAATTTTTCAAGGACACACTTTTTTGACATATAAAGAGTGTGTGTGTGTGTGTGTGTGTGTCACTCATCACCACTGGGGTCCATCACCACTCAGCAAATAGCGCTGCGGGGGGCGTTCTTCTCCACCGCCCTGTGGCACATGCCCAGACTGCACAGTGAGGGTTGGACAGGAGGTGAGCTGCGGTGATTTTCAATGGGCTCGGATTCACTGCCCAAGTCCCAGGCTGTGTGTTGTGCTCTCACTGCCCAAGGTGGGCCCTGGTGGATTATGTCAACACACACTGGGTACTTAGAGCTCTCCAGCAGTGAGAGGCTTGGGAGGTGAATCCAGCAGTGCCCCAACCAGGGAGGGGGCAAGGGGCCATGGCCCTCCCACTTTTGAAAGTGGATGGGCCTGGTCCGTCCACATTTCGCCACGTGCCCCCTGCTCTTCTTCTTCCCCCTGAAGCCCTGCCCCCCAGTCAGGCCAGAAGCTGGAGCCCGGCCCAGGTAAGATCAGCCCAGGCAGCTGTGGGGAGCCTGGCTTGGAGGCTGCTCTCGACCCTCACCTGCCCCCGGCAGGTGGAAGGACCTGGGTTTCCCGGACCAGCGCCAGCTTCTGGCTTGGCTGGGAGGTGTCCCCCCTACTTTTAGGTAGGAATCCGTTGCCCCTTGCCCAACTCATTGGAGGAGGAGAAAGAGGAGAGAAGGGGAAAGAACACGTAGAAAAAAAAGATAAAGAGGGAGTAGTCAGAACAGATAGGCTACGTCTACACGGTGCCATTACCGCCATGCCACTAAAAGGCACACAGTGTTGCTGCTGTTTGTCAGCAGGAGAGAGCTCTCCTGCTGACAAAACACTTCCACCCCCAACGAGTGGCATTAGCGTTGTCGAGCTGCTCACACCAGCGCTTGTCGACAAAACTTTTGTCTTTCGGGGTGCGTGTGTGTGTGTGTGTTTTTTTTTTTTTAACACTTCTGAACAACAAAAGTTTTGTCTTTCACTTGCCAGTATAGACAAAGCCTAAGCTAGTCTCTTCCACACTGCAGGAGCTGCAGAGGAGAAGGCTCTCACACCAACAGCATTTGGCATACATTGCGCCCGGTTCTTGTAGGGACCAGTTCTGAAAAGTGTTGAGTACCCTCAGCTCCCATTGACTGTAATGGGGATTCAGGGGTTTCAGCACCTCTTGGAAGCACCTTGCAGGATCAGACTCCTTGTCTGCAGTTAAGGAAGATAAGATAATCATGTGTGGCGCTGTCTCAGTTTGTCTCTTGCTGCTGATCCTCTCAAATCCCTAACTAGGCCAGTTGCTGAATTGTTTGTGGGGTGCAAGGTAAGGCAACCGTTACAGCATTCGTTAGTGTCCCTCCCATTAGTGACCAGGGCAGTGAGCTCAGCGATACAAAGCGTACCGAAGGGATTCAGTTAGACTGGGCAAAACTTTTCAACCAAAATTATTTTCTGATGAAAAACAAAGATTCAACAACACTAAGCCGTTTTGTGATTTGGTGTCATTTTTTTACCAAATTCCTGAAGGAATTGAAACAATTCATTTTGAGGTTTTATGATTCTAAACAACTTTCAGTTCAACTACATTAAAATACTAAAATCAAAATAAAATGCTTCATTTTGGTTCAAACAAAATCTTTAATTTGACTCCCAAATATTTATTTATTTATTACTTTTCAATCTGCCACGTATTTTGAAGAAGTTTTGTTTTAGGTTCGACGCAAAATTATGCGTGCTCTTTCTCTCGCGCGCCCCCCCCCCCCATTTCAAAATTGGCCACAAACTGAAAAATCCATTATTCGCCGGATCTCGATTCAGTGCTCGGTTAACAGAAGATGGAACTGCACTGCACTTGAGCTGTGAGATAGAAGCAGGACTTAGCCAGTCCCAAGCAGCACATGAACAACTATAGGCTTTTTAAATATACCTCATTTCTGTCGGGAAGATTTGAGATCTCGACCGTAAAATGGTACAAACTGCCTAGCTCAGTAGAGTCTGTGTAACTGGCACTCGGTGCATATGAGAGGTTCCGGGTGGTCCCTTTGCAAAATATGTTTTACCCCTCCCTATCTCCTCCCCAAAAATACCAAAGGACAAACATTGCTGCGAGGTGTGCCAAAGCGCATCTCAACTTGAAAAGCATTCATCCATCACCATTGCAGTCCCAAGGCAAATATGTAGTGAAATAAGACCCAGTAGATTCCTGCACATTAAAAAGAGATACAGAGACCCATGACCGAACACCACCATGTGATTCTGCCATAAACATCTCTAGGAGGTCCAGCTCTCTGCAGTGACAGCCATGAGCGTGTGAGGGCCTCTGAAGCTTGTGGTATATGATGATTCCAGAGAGAGAGTGCTGCTTACACAGAGAGTTGTTGTTGTTCTTATTAATGAGGATAGGTGATAAAATGGGACTATTTACCAGGTCAAACACATAGGGACATGCTTTTAGCTTGCATTGGACGCCTCCATGCCCTGGAATTGCATCCTTCTGAGAACAGCATGCAGCTGCACCCAGGGAAATGCATAGCTGCAAAGAAATTGGGCATTTTTATTCCTCCTCCTAATATGGGAGGTTGGGGGGGGAAAGCACTTGAGGGGCAAATTTAAAAGTGGGGCAGGTTTAAAGGACAGCACAGGCATTTTTTTAAAGGAAGGAAGGCTCTGGGAAAGGCTCCCTTTTTTTAAACCACCAAAAAGGTCTGCGTATAGATCTTATGACAGGGGAGCGATCCAAAAATTCCTCAGAATGAAAGGTCAGTCAGAGGAAAATGGCATTCGGGAGGACCAAGCTTATCACTAACCGAGTCATGTGACAGATCCAGAGTCAACGCCGCTTGCCATCAGGAGAATCGCATGTGCAGTGTGCCTGCAACAAGCCGCATGACGCCACTGGGAAACTATCTTGTTCCTCCCAGCCTAAAAATTTGTCAGGAGTCAAGTTGAATGTTGGAAGGAAAAGGTTTTTGAAGAAGACACTGCTGGGAGGGCCCAATTCCCCCTCCACTGTCCCCAATTGCCCTATACCACACATTCTTCCCCAACACTACTTATAGGCCAGTTTCTGACACCCATGCTCACTTTGAGAAGTACCTTGCTCTGCAGTTGATTTCAGTGTGGTAACTCACGGAGTTGAGTTCGACTCGGTTTGAGTAAGGTGGCAGAGTCTGCCTTTAACTTAAAGGGGGACTCTAAGATTCGATGCAAGATGTCAGCTAGCGTGTAAACTTGTGTGGATTTTGCCCCCCTTACTGATGCACTAAGGTACTATGCCATGTGAGGAAGGGTGGCAGAACTTGGGGCCAGGTCCTCAGCTGGTGTAGCTCCATTAAAGCCTATGCCCATAACTGATCACTGACAACGGGTGAATCCCCCAAATGTCTGGAAATGGGGTTAGACTCAGATCAGCCTTCAAAAATTCTGATGACTCTCTGAAGCTTCTCCAAAGTATCCAAACCTTTGTAGTTTGCAAAAATTGACTGGACTTTTGAGTTTCTCACAAGAAGAGCTTTGCTTGCAAGGCTTCCAGTCCTTAAGGTCCTTGCTGGAAACACACAACGACAGCTTTTCTTATGGTATTTTGACATCCCTTCTGGAATCAGGGGGGCAATATTACTTGAGAGACCACCTTTCCTATTGGCCTGTGTACAGCAGGTGACGGCTGAGGTGTGCTCTAACTGCCATCGCCTGGAATTTGGCTTTCCAGGACAGATGCTCTCAGGTGAGTGTCCCAGCCTTTGGGACTTGTTCACTCTTGGCAGTTCACCAGAGCCCAAATCTAATGAACTCAGGGCCTGATGTGAAGCCTTTAATTGACTTCATCAGGCTTTTGATTAAACCAATTCATTATTTTAGGGCTAGCTCCTGACAACTTTACTCACTTCCCACCAGCGTGAGTAAGTGTGAGAGAATCTGGTCTGTAGTCACTATGGGCTGGTTTATGGAGCCTACCTTACTCATGCAGAGAGTCTCATTGCAGTAACGGGATTTGCTCTTATAAAGAAGTGCGCACCAGCATAAGAAAGGACTCCAGCACAGATCCCATAGGAGTCGGGTCCTCTAAGGCGCTGAGCCGCTGTTGAGAGATGGTGAGCAGCCTCAAACCCATTGAAGCACAGTGGGGATTGAGGTCACTCAGCACCTCAAGTCATCAGACCCTATTAAAACCGGTGTGTCCTTATGCAGGAACAAGGCACTTATTGATCACGGCTGTTTTTGAAATGTTCTGAGAAAGAGGCTGGCTGTTATACTGGTAGGGGCTATAGAAGTTAATACAGCAATGAATCCAATAAAGACAATTATTTAATTAAAGAAACATACTTGAACATTTCAGCTTTGAATTTGATTCTCTCACTGGGGGACAGCTGACGGTTTGGGAGACCTTATCACTCCCCCACTCCAGCCCTAAAACGGGTTGGCCTGCCCTTGTATTTATCATTATCGTGCAGCACAGTATGTTCACGTTGCCACATTCCAGGACACCTTGTTATGCATGAAACTATCGCCTTGTACCAGCAGCAAACATTCAGCAGTCAGGCCAGCCCAATGAACTTGTCAAGAGAAGGTCGAGGCAATGGATAAAAATATCCCAAAAATTCATCATTTTGCATGTATGCGATGTTAACATGTCAGGATATCCTGTACCTTGTCATTAAGTAAATGCTACCCAGCAAATTCTTTGTGTCCTAGAACCATACTAGTGTACTCTTATGATTCCTGCTGCTGACAAAGCCCATCTGGTGACTATTAAAGGGAATTGCTATACATATAAACATAAAAGGATTATAACTCCTTGTTTTAAGTACCAATGCTGTTACTAATTCTGGCTTCAGGATTTGTTATGTTTAAAACAACCAGTAGTCTGGGTATCTGGGAACCAGTTCCCCGTGACATAAAAAAGGGGTGGGGGAGGTCTGGGGTGGGGGGGAAGGGAAGGAAGAGAGAAATACAGCTGATTGCCATTGGCAGGTTAACGCAGTTGGTTAGACCAAGGTGATAAGAATGTCTAAGTTCTGGATTCAGACCCTCCATGGGCTGGTATCTTCTTTGTTGTATCTGTCTGTTGTCTGTTTTTTTTCACTTTGATGGTAATCTCTTTTCAATAAGTAACTTTTGTTATATTTGTAAAGGGCCCCTATTCATGACCGGTGGCTTGTAGATGCTACGGTGATAGAACTAGTTCTGATCATATTAATTATTGTTTTTTTCTTTCCATTCTTTGTTAGGCCCACCCAGAATTGCTGATAAAGTGATCCACCGGCAGTCCGTGAGGTTAGGAAGAACCATCAAGCTCCTGTGTCCGGTAGAAGGTGACCCGCCACCTCTGACTATGTGGATGAAAGATGGACGGACTATCCACAGTGGCTGGACAAGGTTCCGGATCCTGCAGCAAGGACTGAAAATCAAGGAGGTGGAAAGTGAAGATGCAGGAACATACATCTGCAAGGCCACCAACGGCTTTGGCAGTATGAGTGTGAACTACACCCTTATTGTGATTGGTAAGTGCTGCAGGAGGAAATGTAAATCTTCCCTTTTTTAATGGTAGCGGAGAAGTTTGATTTCTTTTCACCTGGCAGTGATTGCAGGCCCTCTTTGCTAATCATTTACTGACCTCCACCTAAATGGCCCATTCCAGCGCTTGAGGATGGCTAAGGCTAGCTACACTGCTGCACATCTCTTGCATTGCAGTCAGCAGCCGCAAGATAAGATTATGGAGTGCCAAAGGTTACAAATAAACAGAAGTGATGCAATAATCACTAGGGCACAGATCACAACGAATTCCACACAGGAAAGGCTGAGTGATAAGGGGAGGTCATGCTGATCTTTGTGTTTGCTGCTGGAACAGGGTAGTTCTCAAAACGAATTTTAACAAGCCCATATGAAAGGGCACAACAAAGGGATTTGTGCAGTGAGCAGTTGCAGACTATGCTAGGAATAAATCTAGCTATGGTGAAACTAGGCACAGAGCTAACACTGGGCCCTAAGGGTCCCAAGTTTCCAAAGAATCCCCATCAGTGGGGTCAGGATTTAGAATGGGTGTGCAGAGGGCCTCTGTCTTTGAAGGAGAGACCACAGGGGCTAGCCTTGCCTGTGTATTCCCCCAAAATTCTCAAGACCTTGGCCCAGATGTTGGGAATCCAAGATCACATGCTGGGTTTGGGTCGATACTTCTGAGGGCCCAGGAGAGGCCTGAATGCTTTTTCCTTCATTCTCAGTGCTCAGAGTGTCCCCATGAATTGCTGACAGGAAATGCATCCAGCTCTCCTTAGCTGGAGGGAGAGGGCTGGATAAAATGTGGCATGTTTCAGGGTGCAGAGGGAGGAAAGGAAAGAACTAGAAGGTGGGAAGATGCTCGAGGCCTCCACTCACCCACCTTCTCCCGCAGCCAAAAGCCTCCCTAGCCAGCATGAATACTTAGCCCACAAAGTCCTACCTCTTTCTCTGCTGATTTTAAACAACCAAAAGCTTCTTGCTGATGAGAGCAGCCTTGCCTGTGAAGACAGAAGAGCCCTGTTTGAACTCTAACCTGCTCCTGCCTTTTCTTCCCTAAACAACCCCAAACTCATGCCAGAAACCAGATTCATGGCTCTTTGTCCAAAAAATCTCTAGGGAGAGGAAAGGGGCTGATCGTGCCACTCTGCAGAGTGCTTAGGGGAGGGGAAGACAAAAGACCACTTTTCCTGCCCAGATGAAGGAGCTGCTGGCCTGACGCAAACAAAGCTGCTTATCCGGCCTTCCCGAGGGAGCCCTGCAGGAGAGCATAGGAGGAGGGGAGAGTGCGCCTGGCATCCCTGCCCAGAAAAAGTTTAGAAATAACCTGTGCCTTGCAGAGCTGTTTGCAGAGATGTGCACAGTACGGTAGCCAAAGTGCTGGGAGTGAGGAAGGCACAGAGGGACTGAGGACAGAATTCTTTAGAAACACCAGCAGATGGGGCACGTTTCCACATCAGCTCTGCTGAAACACTGGGCACAGGAGTCACAATGAGAGCTGTGTGGTGCTGAGCGCGTCTGCAAACCTGGCCCTTACTTCGGTGGCCAAATGGGAGCTGAAGCCTCTTGAAAATCCGGCCCTGAGCTCTTTTGAAAATGTGCTCCTACGGGACTTGCCTAAGGTCACCCAAGAAGACTGTGGCACAGTTAGGAATTGAACCCCAGCCCTGTGCTTTAACCACAGGGGTAACTTTCCCCTAGGCTCAAGTCTCTTAGAGTGTCTACACAGCAGTGGGCAGGTGTAATTCCCAGCACAGGCAGACATACCCGCGTTAGCTCTGCTCAAGCTAGTGCCTAAAAATAGAAGTGCAGCATGGCTGGCAGCTTGGGCTAGCCTTCAGAGTATGCACTTGGGGGTCAGACAGGATTGCACGCAGGCGGCTGCTCTGTCCCGCGCCAGTCACACTGCCATTTTTAGCAGGTTAGCTTGAGGTAAACTAGCACGTGACTGTCTGCCCATGCTTGGAATCACACCTCCCAGCTGCTATGTAGACATAGCCTTAGTTTCCATCTGAGGAGAGATTAAAAAGACTGGGACTGTTCAGTTTAGAAAAGAGACGACTGAGGGGAGATAGAATAGAGGTCTATAAAATCACAAATGGTGTGGAGAAAGTGAACGGGGAAGTGTTATTTACCTCTTCACGTAACACAAGAACCAGAGGTCACCCAATGAAATTAATAGGCAGCAGATTTAAAACTAACACAAGGAAGTACTTCTTCACACAACACACAGTCAGCCTGTGGAACTCATTGCTAGGGGATGGTATGAAGGCCAAAAGTACAACTGGGTTAAAAAATGAATGAGGTAAGTTCCTGGAGGATAGGTCCATCAATTTCTCCTAGCCAAAATGGTCAGGGACTCAACCCCATGCTCTGGGTGTCCCTAAACCTCTGACTGCCAGAAGCCGGCAGTGGGCGACAGAGGATGGATCACTTGATGATTGCCTGTTCTGTTCATTCCCTCTGAAGCATCTGGCACTGGCCACTGTCAGCAGATAGGATACTGGCTTAGATGGACCATTGGTCTGACTCAGTTTGGCCATTGTTACATTCTTAGTTTTGAAAAGCTAACTGCTCTTAAATAAAGTAACTTAGGCTGCATGACTGAAGAAAACTATCAGATCCTGGGAGCCGAGCCTGCCTCTTCTTTAATGCCTGTAAAGCACTGCACACACCTATAGCATGGCAGGGCCCATAATGACTTTTAAATTTCCTTTGGGAAGAGGAGTTGAGGCTTGAGGCCTGGGATCTGCCCAGTGTGAAATGCCTGTGCAGTGCCAGGGCTGAGGAAATGAGCACAGCTTTCGGGAGCGCTGTGCTGCTAACTGATCCGACAGCAGCTTTAGAGACAGGCTGAGGGAATTCAGTGAATAGGAGCAGATGATTAGTGACATATGGCTGATAGAAGAGCAGAGCGGGAAGAGGGGATTCCCAGCTGTGGGAATTGTAGGATGAGTCACTGAAGGCACAACAGGGGGAGCAGGATGACATGAAGACAGTAAATAGATAATAGCAAAGGGCTAAATTTGCCTCATCTTGTGTGAGTGTCCGGGGGGCAGAGGTGATTTTCCCATCCCCAGGAAACCTGCCAGAGAGAATGGGCCCCATTGGGTGCTACGTAGGGCCTGGATAATGTGCCCAGACGTAGCTTCTTCTAGCACCAAAGGAAGATGACTAGGTCGTTTGCAGGCACAGTCACATCTCCACCTCTGTAAACTGGGGCCTGTAGGGAGTGCTGCCGAGCCTGGTCTCCTAAGCCATTCTGCCTGGCAGTGGGGTGGCATAGGTGTAAATGAGGTCAGATATTGGCCAAGTGTCTATCTCCGTCACTAAACTCTTCTCTGTCATTGCTGCCCAGGTCGGCACAACGACTGCTGTACGACAGTTGTCTGATTTGATGTTTGCCGGGTAGGAGAAATAGTTACAGCTTTACTGTGTATGCTGAATGACGTAAGCAGGCACCGGGGCGCCTTGATGGGGGGATTGTAATAGTAATCAGGTGATTTTTGGAATTTGCACTTTGGTGGAGACCTCCAGGCCCCTTAGAGAAGAGAGACCAGGAAATGCTTTAGCAGGGTAGAGGTGCTTGTGAGAAGGGAAATCCTCAGGTAATAGGATTTCAATAATGTCAGCTGTTGACTGGGATAACAACTACTCATACACTAAGAGCCAGCTTTGCCTTTGGACATCCACACCGGCTTCTCTTGACTCCATCCTCTGTTCATTGAAACACCTTGTCTCCTTCATCCTTAGTATAACAATTTTGTTGCTATTATGGAAAATTAGAGGACCAAGAGCCTTCTCCTTTTCACTCAAACGCAGTTCATCTTCACTGCTCTTCTATACCCCCGACCTCCAAAATGTTATTTGTCCAAAACCCACCTGTATCTTTTCAGGCTGCCATCAACTTGTCTGACCGTCATACCCTAGTCACCGTGGCTCAGTAATTAGGCATCATTCCCAATGTCCTGCTAATGAGCTCATTGCTTCTACCACTGTGTAGTTACACACCAAATAACACTAGTAGCGACTGAAAGATGTTATCGTCCAATGGCTGTCTGATGGCCCATGTCCACATCGCATCCCCCTTCCACACCAGCATTGGTTCTTTTTTGTTTGTTGGGGTTTTTTTGGACTTCAGCAGCCTCAGCAGAAAGGGCAAAGAGTGACTAGGCTTTGGAGAGTTAACTCATCTCTCACCGCTGGAGATGGTACTTTGGCATATTGATGGGCGGGGGGGGGGGGGGGGGGGGGGGTGCTATGGAGCTTGCATTGCCACTGCCTGTGCTTTACCCATTCTGTGAACCTTTGGATACTGTTCTAGCACCTTACATGGGATCTAAGGGCCCACCCCAACTCCCATTACAATCTGCGGGAAGACTCTCCTGCATTTTACTGGGAGTTCAATCAGGCCTGAACTGCGCTTGTTTAAAACAAACAAACAAACAAAAAAACACAGGGGAGGGATGAAAAATCAGAGGCCAGGAAATGAGACTTAGGGACTAACGCTGAATTGGAGGTGAGGCAAAATCTCTGAAGATATCAGGCTGCTTTGGTAAGTTGTATCATCACACAAATTGTATTCAGAGTAGCAGCCGTGTTAGTCTGTATCCGCAAAAAGAACAGGAGTACTTGTGGCACCTTAGAGACTAACAAATTTATTAGAGCATAAGCTTTCGTGGGCTACAGCCCACTTCTTCGGATGCATATGCGAAGTAATATATGAAAGTTTACACAGCACAAATACTAGCTAATTAGGCTCTGATCTTGCACCCATTGAAGCATATGACAATACTCCCATTGACCTCAGTGGGTGCAAGATTGAGCCCATGTGGAATTTAAAAGAGCTAGACATGAAAAAGATAAAACGTGTATTGAATAGTGTGGTGCCGAAGCTTGTGGTAGAGTTAAGTTCAACGGGAGAAGCTTGTGCCAAGTGGTCATTTGCCTCCCTATATCTTGATACTAATGCTGGCTAAGAATAGCATCTCTTAACTTCTTAGGTTGTAGGTTGTATTTGCTCAGTCCATTCTTGATTGTTGATTATTACGTAGCCCTTGTCTCAAATGGCTGTCCCTAGACTTCTTCGTTTTATGTTTCAAACTGATTGCTCGTCCGTAAATGCTATTTCCCCTGAAATCAGATGTCACCCGAGTATCTTTCCTGCAGAGGTCTGAAAGTCAACACAAGGTACGACTGTGTGATTCTTTCAAAGAATTCAAGTTGGCTCTGAACCTGAATGCATCTGGCAGATGCTGGGGTTTCTTCTTGTGAAAATGTTCTCTGTGTGAAGAGGAGCCTTTGTTTATTTTAGAGAACATGGCAGTGTTTTAAAACCAACAGCTTGTCAGCTGGAGGATGGAGAACAAATTGATGGTGCCGTTTTGTTTGTGCTCCGGAAAGCGCAAACATCATTAAGCAGAATGGCCTTTTGAACCATATGGCCCTTTTTTTAAAATTCATTTTTTAAATAGCACTTTAAGACTCTTATTTCAGCATTACTCGTAATGCGGTGTATTTTTACGCTATGGCAGGTGCTCGGATACCATCGTGACGGGTGGAGTGTAAGATCCCAAAAAGAACAGAAAATAGAACAAGAAAGCATCCTGTCACATGAATGATTACTGTGGGAGAGCTTGAAAAAATTAAAATCCATTTTCACCGTGAAAACATGTTGGGTGTTGACGTCAGTGGGGCCAAGATTTCACCTCTGTTCCTTATAATAGAACATAACAAGACGTAGTAATATATGAAAGTTTACACAGCAGTTTTTATCTAACGATTTCAAAGCACTGTTATAAACTTTTAATTTAGCCTTGCAACACCCCTTTCAGGGAGCTAAATATCACGCCCATGTTATATCTGGGGACACTGTAGCACGGTAAAGTTCAGTGACTTGCTCAAGGTCCTACAAGAACTGGGAGTTAAACCCAGCAATGTGGAATCTCATACCTTTCCTTTCCACTGTATCGCGCTCCCTCCCTCCTTTCAAAAGAATGATGGTAGGTTATGGGAAGATCTGCCTTTTGCAGAGATGGCTAAAGAGAGTAACTTTTTGAAGCACATAAACCCCATTATTTAGTGAACTGTGCATGTCTGTCTGTCTCACATGCCCAGCTTAGAAGCTATAGGTGGAGGAGTTGCTTTCAACTCTGTTTCCAATAAGCAACTGCTGTCTTCTAACAAAAGGCACTCCTACAGTTCATAATGAAATAATACCTTGCATCAGGAATGTATAGTACAAGTAAAATCCTGTGATCGCTATTTTATTATTTACGTCTTATTTCTTAGGACAGACTATTTTAAAAAAATGATTAAAAGCAACAGGAAAGTGATGGTTGACGAAGGCTAAACAAGGAGTTGATTCATCAAAACTTCAGGGATCTCCAGTACTTAGAACCCTTTTTTCTCCCCCTTGTATCCTTTGAAAGAATAGATCTCTTACCCTTCATCATTATTATTAATTAATATTTATATTCCAGTAGAGTCTAGAGAATCCAGGCAAAATTGGGGCCCCTTTCTACCAGGCACTGTACAAACACATAGTTCAACCCCCTGCTTTGAGCAGGGGGTTGGACTAGATGACCTCCTGAGGTCCCTTCCAACCCTGATATTCTATGATTCTACAGTAAGAGAGTACAAACACAAGAGACATGGACAGTCAATGGCAGTTAGGCTCCTAAGTGCCTAAATCACTTTTGAAAACAGGATTTAGGCTCCTAAATCAGTTAGGTGTTGCAATGCTGAGTGCAGCAACACCTAAATACCTCTACAAATCCGGGCCTAAGGTCACATGCTCGAGCTGGGAATTGAGCCCACATTTCTTGTATCCCAGGTTAGTACCTTAAGCAAAAGACAATCCCTCTTCCACCCCTTGCTCCAGAACCTCTTCCTCCTCCTCTGCCTTTACACAGCCCATCCCTTTTCCCAGTGAACAGGCCTTGCCGAGCCCAGCAAGTTGCTACACAGCTTATCTCCAGGTCCCCTTTGAGCGTGGGCTCTGGATCCCAAACATCCAAGAATCCCATTCTAATCCACCTCTGCAAGAAATGTAAGGCAATAAAAGCAGGTAACCAATAGAAGTAGAAGCTACAGTTTACTCTCATAACCAGGCTTAATCGGTTTTGTGGCTTACCACAAGATCTGGGATGGCAATTACCGTGCAGACAGATTTACAAACAGTGGAAGAAGAACTCTTTTTAATCAGTATTAGCATTCTAGTGATTAAGTACATAGTTCCTTATCCCAGAGAATTATCTGTAGACCATCAAAAACAAATGAGCTGTACACCCCCCAAGGGTTATTTATATAAATATCCCCATGAAATTGTTCTCTGGCTGTCCACTGAAGTTTTTTTCGTACTGAATCGATCCAGATGGGCCATTTGCCAGCTCATGATCTGTAGCTATCAAAAGGAACTTTGTTTTTGTCTTTGAGCAGTCATGTAGATTTCTGGCTGTGAAAACTGGTTGTGTATGATGTTCCGGGAAACTGCTGCACACTCAAATTTCCTTCACAGAGGCGGGTAGAGGGGGTAATGCCTCTGATTCAGCCAACTCTACTCAAGACCTACTGCTATCATGGTGCCTATGGGAAACTGCCAACCCCACAGGAGCCCTGGGGAAAATATAGCATGGGATCATGTAATTAAAGACCTTATCATAATACATACAGACAAGGGGAAGTGAATTAAGGTTACACAGACTACCTTAATTCTGACATTGCCTAACTTTTGAGTGAGTGCTTGACAGTGCAATGTTAATATAGTTTGTGGGTAATTTTCCTAGGATTTTTGAAGGGCATACTGAAAAAACCAATCCTGTCACATGGAATCCTATTGATACACACATGGTTCATCAGCAAGGGCGGAACCTTGCCAGTGCACAGGCCCCTGGCACTTGAGCTAAGGGAGTAACTGATAGCAGTAGCAGGTAGTCATCCTGTATGTGGACCTGTCACTTGAGGGGGATGAGAAATGCACTTAGTTGCTGACAGCAGAGGAATGGTGAGACTCAGAAATGTTGGGATCTATATTAAGTTCTGGGGGGAAGTGTTCTGTAATGGTCACAGACCCTTCTGCTCCATTCCCTCTAGACTGCCCCCATGCTGTCTCCTCACCACTCTTGGCTGCTTATCCCAGCCTCACCCTTCTCCTCTCACACAGCTCATCCCAGTCTCCTTGTCCAGCCAGTCCCAGTCTCCGCCTCCCTGCACTCCTTATCCCAACCTACTCCCTCCTGCACATGTCTGGCTCTTGTCCACTCTGTATTCATGTCAGACTGATTTTTTCCTCCAGGGAGAGCATTGAGAGCAAAAGAAAGTCAGTCTCCCTGCTCTCAGTTGTGGTTCCCTGTGACAGAGCAGCTGGGGCCAGCAATTTCAGGGAAAATTCTGCTCAGCTATGTAGCCCCAGGATGTAGCATGCTCAGTACAGACAGAATCTTCAGAAAATCTAGCTGTCAGGACCTCTTAACCCACACAGTTAAAGTTTGGCAAAATTATAAATAACTGAACGCAAGATTTTATACTGGGAAGTGTTGGACAACCTTCACGCTCGGCCTATAATAACAAATAATATCACTTTGCCCACAAGTCGGGTCATTCATTGAAGGGGAGATCTCCAATGAACAGCTGGGTGCCATAGGAAGTGATGATATTAAATATTTGCACTGCGGCACAGCCATCTCTTTCACTGAAGTTAAACACAGGGAGCTTTTCAATAAGAAAATAGTATGGGCCAAATCCTGCGATCTCTGCCAACATTGCAGCATAAGCTGCTATTGCTACAGGCGATAGCCCAATCAACATGTTAGCAGACTTGAGTTGTTTGATCAAGTACTTGAAGCTCAATATAGTCCTTTATTTATCTTTGAATATGTACATTTACCGTTTTATTACCCTGTTTAGAGATCTGCCAGGTAGGGATGGCAGAATTGTCTGGGCCTTGCCATTCTCAGTACACGCAGAGCTGTGTAGGTTGCTTGTTTCCCTTAGGGTCTGCAGCATGACCAACTTAATTTTGCTAGGATGCATCCCAGCACAACTTCAAAACAAGATCAACATTTAACCCCAAGAAGCAGCTGCCTTTGTGTTTTTCTTTTCTGCTTTGCATCTCAGCCTGTTGTGTTTGTAGTCTCACTTCTTAGGTTTTATGTGGAGGAAGATTGTGGTGAAGAATCCATCACCTTTCTGTTCACATCCTCAGCCTCTTGGCAGCTTGACTCCCTTATAGTGTGTCCCATACCACTCATCCACTGTCTGTGTAATGACCTGTAAAATCATGTTATGAAAGGTGGGAGGTTAAAAACAGCCAGTTGTCATAGACCTCTCTGAGCACTTGGAACCATCAGTTTTGCTATTGAATGTCTAAAATCTGTCTGCTGAAAGTGATTGCGTTGAGAATCTTTAGCGGCCTTAGAAGATGTATCTTTAAAGTAGCTTTATCCTGCCTGGCCAGCTGCTATTTTATGTTTTTTACAACTTTTCCAAGACTGCTCTCTTTGATGAACAGGCCTCTGTGAAAAATTTGCATTAAAAGAGCCTTTTTTAAAAAAAAAAACAGTCAATGTAAGTATCCAGGGGAAAAAAAGCATGGCAGTGTATGAATGGACGTTTATTCTAGCGTGGTTCTCACTGCTTATAGTACTAGAAAATCATGTGTGAAAGATATCGAGTACTGTAAAATATGGTTTGCATTACAGTTCTCCGATGAAGTCATCAATCTGTGTAGAAATCATTTATAGTACAAAAGCTGTGAAAACATTTGTAGCCCAGAGTCAGGTGCCGTCAGCCATCTTGGAAAAGCATGACAAATGCATTTATAGCTGGGTTTTGGCCTCTTAGCAAACTCTGGGGACCGAAGAGAGATGTACTCAGCAATAACTTGTGAATCAATGTTGAGTCAGCAATGCACACACCAAGGACACTTTTAATACTAAGCAGAAAACTGACATGAGTCAACACTTGACAAAGATGCAGGATTTGTATTTAAAAAACAAGCGTGGTTTAGCTTTCACAGAGTTAGTACTTAATTTTTTCATACATCGACTCCAGCATAAAATGTGAAAGGCAGTCTGTGCAGCATGGGCACAATTACACACCATGTAATCACAACTAATAATGATTATTGTTATGTGAAAATGGGAAACTTCTTGCTATAGTAAATAGCAACAACATTTTCACCTTTAATTTGCTGTGGCCCTAATCTGTGCTGGTGCCTACACTCACCGATTAACACCTGGTGAGGATCTGGCCCCATTAATTCACTGACAGTAATGATTGTGTTGCTAATTAAAGCCCAAATTGTTTATGGCTTTTGGGAGCTGAGCAGAAGAGGGTGCCTTAAATCGCCACCCCAAATCCTGGCAGTTGAAGTAATTGCACAAGGAGTGATTCAGGCTAGTGCTCTATAGGCGCCGCTTTGTCACAGCAATCCATCTGCACAGATCCAATTGCAGAGCTAGGAGAAGGAGTTCATCTTTTGCTGAGAATGTGACATCCTATGTATTGCTAAGAGAAAGCATGTTATGCATCAGGTACAAGGAGTAAACCAAATTCTGCCCTGAGGTCTGCAGGAACTCATCCTGTTGATCAGGGGAGTGAAAAATACTCAGTGTTGAGTGTTTTCACATTTCATTATGAACTTCACTGACTCATATTGCTAAAAAACTCCCCATGCTTCCCAAAGCGTTCACTAGGAAATGGAGCTCCTCTTCCAGTCATAACGACACATTGTCTGAGTGAAAATGGACTCATCTGAAGTGAAAGGCACCTCATCATGGTCTGTTATTTGCATGGCTGTAGTGCCTAGAGGCCCCGAGCTGGTCCCATTGTCTCTGCACAGCAGAAACATAGGCTGCGATATTTGAAAGTGCCTGAAAGAGTTAGGTGTCCAACGTCAGTTGAATTTCAATAGTACCTCATTCCCTTAGGCTCCTCTGGAAAAAAGCCAGACACATTCCCTGCCACAGCATGCTAAGTCTGGAATTTGAATTTTTCCAAGTGGAGGTACCCACTTTGTTGAATTTCCTGGGAAAGAAAAGAACAGGAGAGAAATCATCTGAAACCAAAAGGTAAATGTTGCTGGAAAAATGTCCCACTAACTTCAGTGGTTTCAATGAGTGTCGCACTCCTGGGTCTGAAATCCATATATGGCTCTTATTATTTCGTTGCTGAAAAGCTCCTTCTGCGTAACGGCTCTGAAAGAGGTTATTATGCCACAGTGTCAATATTAACTGTAGCCTTTCCAAAAATGGCACTGACTAAAAATGTAGCAACAAGCCATTCCATTGACAACTCCATGTGAATAGGTGTGTGACACTGGAAAACACCATGCATGGGTTACAGTAACATGTCTTGCAGCTCCAGATCCATAACGTATCTTGGTGCTAACACACTATAATGTCCACATTTTTTACAAGATCTTTTTTTTATTAGTTTCATTTGATTTTCTAACATACTTTACAGTATACTTATCAATACATCATGTGCTAGCCAACAAAGCCCCCACTGTTTCAAATAGACGTCTTTTTCTTTCCCCCTCAAGCTGTAACATAGAAGCCAAGTTTGGAAGGTGACAACACCTGTTCACAATTTAAAGGAAATTAAAAGATTTTTTTCCCATGGATGTAAGCATGAAAATCATACATATATGTATGTATATATAATTTCCCCCTGCATACTCCATCCTGCGGTAGAGGATTGCAAGCCAGAGTTGCAGTCAGTGTACATTTAAGGCGTGCAGACCATATGGGTGCATTTAGCCCACAATCCTTTGCAGATGCTTTAGAGTGTGTGGCTGCTGCTATGTTCATGCAGATATCAAGCTGCAGCTCTGTTTGCTGTGTGATTATTTGTTTGGGAATGAAAGCAATACGCAGTGTCAAGAGAGCTGACATTAAAAGTGTGTTTCATCTGGGCAGTTTATGGCTTCCTTCTGTTAGCTGATATTAATAGAATTAGCCCCTGGTCCAAACTAGTTTGTAGCGGACATTTCACTTCTTTTGCTCGGTGTATCTGTGGGTAGAAATCATTTCATCTCCTATTTTATTGAAAGACTTTATTAATCCCAAACTTCTTTTGGAAAAAACCAACCGGCCAAACACCCACCAAGCACAACCCTCCATGCAGGTGATGGATAAGAGCCTCAGTTGGTGTCCATGAAGTTGCACCAATTTACACCAATCTGACCACATCTGTTTACTGATGCTTAGTAATGGCCTAGATCGTTCCTGGTCCTTGTGTGTGTGGATAAGAGGGGAGGGGCAGAGGAAGGGACTTGAAGTTGCTGACCAATGTTCTGGCCCAGCTGCAGTCCTGAGCTAAAGGACTGCTATTGCCTAATGCCCAAAGCAGTGCTAACCTCTTCAAAAGGGGCAAGGAGACGGCCACAGCCTCACTCTGGCCAGCAGCGTTGCTTCCCTAGAATGAGCGGGAGTGCAGCCTGCATCCTCTTCCGTGGTGGCCCAGCAGCGCTGCTCCCGGGGGGCTCCTGGGGACATTGTGGTAACAGGAGCCAAACACTATGATGGGCCCCAGTGCACAAATTCAAGATGGTTCCTTCCCCGCAGCTTTAGGATGCCTCCCATCCGCCCAAGATGTCCATCCTAATCTGTGTTTCCCCCCTGCTTCCTCTCTGCCCCCTTTGGCTGTGCCCCGCTCTCCCACTCTGCCTCCTCCCACAAATCTTTGATGCCTTTACCCCTCTTCTTCCTGCCCTCAAACTCCTTGGAGTGTCTATCCCTCTCCTCACCTGTTCCCTGTTTTCTTAAACTGCTCCTTGATAAAAGCAAGCTGCATCGGCCATCTGCCACACCTCTGGGTGGCTGGCTGCCCATCCCTCATGTGCTGATCCTGTGACTGGCTGCTGCATAGGCTGACATGGGAGAGGTACTGCTGAAAGGGTGCAGTAGGTAGACAGTTGTGTGGGCAAGCAGCATTAAAGGAGCAGCAGAAGATTTGGCAACTTTCCCCCACCCCCCTTGGCCTCTGTTTTTCTCTCCAGCATCCCCTGCTGCTTTTGCACTGTCCCTCCTTCCTTCCCTTCACAGTGACCCAATGGGGGGCAGCTCTTGTCACCTGAATTTTCTATCCTGTGCCATCACTAGCTCTTGCAGTCCCTTCTGGACTGACAGATACCCAAGTACAGCTGAGGCTGCTGGGCTGGATACTTCCTGAGCACAATACTTCCAAGAGCTTTCAGCGGGGCACATGCCTACACGTTGCCGCCTACCCAGATACAGTGACTGAACCCTCAGATTATATCTCCTGTAGTCATACATACCCAGTATATCCTGAATAGTACCATTTAACCACATTTCACTGTTGGCAACGTCAAGTAACTGAGAAGTGCCCAGCAGGAAGGTTTGTAGATCAAGATACAGTATGTAATGCTTACTTATTGTATAATCGGAAGCACTCAGCCTGGTTAATTTATAGAGTGTGAATTACCTTTGCTGATTTAGGAGACTGTCTCTTTGACTTACACCCTCGTGATCCGTACATGTAAGCATGTTACCCATGAAAATGTAAGGATGCTGAGGAAGTGTATTATTTCATTTCTGTTGGGTCTGGTTTTGTACCTTTTTCCATCCTGTCTTTGGCATTCAGTTTAAGAAAAAGATGGGAAATAAAGGGGGGCGAAAAAGTCTAGCAATTAGCATAAACTTATTTCTAAATAATTTTTGTGTGTGTTTGAGGAGAGAAAGAACATATTCTGTGTTGTACTCGATGAATAATATCATTGTGCTAGAATGCTGCTTGCTTTGTAATAATACAGATTTCATAGAAGTCTGGAGTGTTTACATTATGCACTTTTTGGCAATAAATTTGGAAAAGAAGAGGGGGTAAAAAAACCTACATTAATCCCAAGAGCCCTGAAACTCACATGCCTTCTTAAACGTACCCTGTTAAAGACATTAAGTCCCTAGCAAACATCCATCTATCAGCAGTCGAGAATTTGTAAAAGGCGCACGTTGTTCTGAACTCCCTGCCCTACTGATTATGCACAGTTCCTTTATTTTGTGAATAGGATGACAACCCCTTAGCTTGGTAATGATGACAGATTTATGTATTTTAACACCCAGACACGGCTATATTTGTTAACGGCTTCCAGACTCCAGCGGTGCTGCAAACGTAGTTTATTTTCATTGTCAGTTTCATTGCTTTTTAAGGTGTCCTGCTGCCGTAGCCACTGTAAGCCGCGCTGCTGCTGAACTCGAAGGTTGAGATGTCAAGATGTTAAGAGCACCAGGCACCATCCTCAAACTGCTTCCACTTGTAAAACGTCACTTTCACTCTGGTTGCGCTGACAGGTTAGAACCCTACTGCTCTCACTGAAGCCAAGCAAAAGAGAGAAAGAAAAAGCCCCGAAGAGCAGTAAAAGGAGTCAGATAACATAGAAATTACCCCTTCCCTCCTTACCTCCATGATGTATTTTGCAGCTATCAAATTAATGTTTTAAAGAGGGCCTCCTTAGAAACCACAGTAAAAGTGAAGAACATCAATATACCCTTTTGAAAACCTAACTGTTAAAACACTATACGGGTCAACACCTTTCTCCTCTACACAATGCAAGAGCCTGTGATCTCTCTTTAGATATTTGAGTTACCATCTTATATGAATGACAGTACAATAAGGAGACAAACAGCCAAGAACAATGCTCCTGTTTAAACACAACTTAAATTATTAACAATCCATGCACAGAAAATGTTTTTGTCGAGATTAAAGGGAAGCGAGTGTTTTTTCATTGCAGAAGGTCCAACTCAGCAAAGGCATTAGTAATCTCTCCTTCCATCCATCTTGTAACTAATACATGACTCTGAGTGTTGTGCCCCCTTATTTCAGGGAAATCACTATTTCCAGGCTTGCAAGGAAAAAAATTATGCAGAATTCTTACAGTCCATTCATCTTTTAATGTCAGCCAAACCCCAAGGTTTGAGTTTTATGTCACACAAATCAAAGCAATTCTTTATGACGCAAATGGGTTTTACTACAACTTTTTGGGTAATTCATCGTTTCTTCACAACTTTTTAAAGTCAGTGGGGCCGTTCTCTTGCTTAAAGTTTAGCAAGTGCTTAAGTGCTTTGTTGGATGGGGACCAGAGTGTTTTGCACTGTACAGGAGTGAGTCTTACATCACAATAATATTCTGACCTGGCCCTCCCCCCCACCCGCCCCCATGATTAGGTTTCTTTCTGCACACTAGTAAATGGCCCTCATTGTAAAGAGAGGCCATGTGCTTTTGTTTCAGATGGAATAATTTGTAATGTTATTACTTCTGAAAGGCCTTTAAAATAAACAGGGATCCACATCTCATCCTGTCTGACCGAGCAGCCAGGAGAGAGAAGAGCCTGTGACAATCTCTCTTTCCCCCCCCACCCCCCATTCATTGGCCAGGGAATGGGAAAGGGGTTGGTTCTACTTCACATGCAGCCTGGAATTCCCAGACCTGCCTGTTGCTCTCTCCAGAGAAATCCCAGGAATCTAACAGAGGAGAGGAATGGCGCCTCCTCAATCCCCCGCACAGCCCACTGTTTGTGCTGTGTTTGCAGCGTCTCCTGACAACTGCAAGCCCACTTCAGCTTCTCCTGGTAGCCACTGTGCACTTTGGCAGAGGAAACACCCCACCGAGGAACAATTTATGGGAATTCTAGCTAGGAATCTGCCCTGTTTCGGGGTGATGCTTTTGTTTGAAGACGGTTTCATTAGTCCTTTTCCTCCCCAGAAGCTTGGGAGATGAAGCACTTGTCAGCTGTGGCTGTTGTGAAAAGTAAATGACGCCAAGGATGGGCTATTTATCATTTTTTGAGAAGTCAGGCTGTGCCTCTCTGTCTTGGATGTAAACAATGGGCTAGGCATGTGTTCTATTCTGACAAATGTATTTCTGAGACGCAAGTAGCCTTATATTTGTTGTGGCTTATTAGTTGGATTCATCTACTGGGGACCCATCGGCCTTGACGTGCCAAGTACATTTTTAGAATACATGGGGAGATGCCAAAGAAACTATTCTAGTGCATGTAGAGTGGCCACTCTTACAAATGCTGCCTCAGGTATGTCTACTCTGCAAGTAAAAACCCGCCACTGGCCCGTGCCAGCTGACTTGAGCTCGTGGGGGCTGTTTAATTGCAGTGGAGACATTTGGACCCTGCCAGGTGGGAGGATCCCAGAGCTCAGGCTGCAGCCCAAGCTCGAATGTTTACAATTAAACATTCTCTTAGCCCAGGCCCTGCGAACTGAAGTCAGCTGGGATGTCTAATTGCAGTGTAGATATACCCTTGGAGAAATAACTACGGTCCTCTGTACTGCCCTAGAGTAATTTTAGAGAATTCAGTGTTGGCGCTTAAAAACTTGTCAAGATAAATTCACAAGTGGCCAAACTGGTGTAACTCAATGGAGTAAGGCCAGCAGGGAATTTGGTGCAAGGTGTTCTCTATACCTGTGATATTCACACGTACACCAAAGGCAGCTTGTCTTTTTTGTCTTCTCATGTGACAAGTGTCAATTCTATTCTGCATAACACTATAGGCATGGACTATATCAGTTAATCAGTACTAATTAATAACAACATAGAAGTGGAGAGCTGTATTGTGCCTCCTGAGAGATGCCACCCAGAAGGATTTAAGTCATATTTGTGCCCCCAGATTCTGGGCTGCTTCTAGGCCTGAAAGAATGCCTAGTGTAAGTTAGAGATGCCCCCAAGCTGCTCTAATTCACAGCAGTCTCCCTGTGGCTGTCTATGGGCTGCGCTGTGAACCAGAATACCTGGAGCACTGAACATTGAAAGCATGCCCCGTCCTCACTACACTTTGGCCAATGAGGGGAGCAGAGTAGGGCTGCTCATATCATCTACCCCAGTCAGTTGTAGTTCCTTTACAGCCCCTGTACACAATGGCAGCCGCATATAGGGGGTGTAGTAGGGGCCAGAATTCTCCCCAAAGAGTATTGTCACCTATTTCTAGATTACAGGGCTCAAAGAGCAGGAGCACTATACTACTGGGTATAATCTATGCCCATAATTGCCATTGATTTCAATGGGAAATCAGTAGAGTTACTCATATGGAATGGATCTGGCCCTGCTGGAAGTTAGGAGTGAATTACACTGGCAGAGCTGTATGGTGAAGCTTTCCCAGTACCTGCCCACACCGTGCCTCATTGTATCTAGTGCTTGCACTAAAAAAATGTACCATGCTTATCTAAGGAAAAGCACTGTAATTGTATAGGGGGTTGGGAGAAAGTTAGGGGAGGGAAAGTGTTTGGAAGGAGAGGGAGAGGAGGAGAGACAGATGGTAGGAACAAAATGGGAGTGAATCTTTTGTATCTTTCCTCTTTTACCGTAGAGACATTAAAAGCTTAATATTTTATGAGCATCTTCTTCCTTACAAAAGCTGGCAAAGGATGGGATTCAGTATGAGTCTGGCAGATTGATTTACAAACCCGCCTTACGAACTCATGCTGCTTAAACATACCAGAATGTGACAATTAAAGCCAACATCTGGAATTCATTGGTGGAGCAGATCCTAAGTAAACATTCAATGAATGTCCATTTCCTTAGCATTGGATTTCCTCTGGCTACCACAGCTTAACTAGTGTCATCCTGTCAGATAGAGCTGATGATAATAGCAGAGCAAAATGTGAAAGTAATGAGCCAGACCTGTTTATTCCATTCTTTAGGAGCAAAACCAAAATAAAGCAGGGCTAGAGACACTACTGTGACTTTCACTGCACTGGAGAAGTCAAAACAAATGAAACATACAAAACAGAGGTGTCAGTGAATTAAAATCTCATTCTGACATTCTGAGAATGTTTTGGCATTTCTGGTTTGTTAGAATATTTACTTTTTCATGCTGTTCCACCCCCATTCTTTCCTCTCCCATCTTGTGGAACTGAGGGGTAGCTCTCAAAGTTCCAACCCCAGAGAGGGCATTAAAAAGAAGATAGATGCTGTACTTAAAACTCATCAGCCCACCAGTTTTCACCTCTGTCTCCCTTTGTGGGCCTCTCATTGCTCAGGCCTTTCAAAATTTCTGGTCTTCAGCGGGTCTTGATTGTGTCATGAACCAGATCCTGCCATTTTACTAGCCTCACATTGGGATTTGAATTTGGCACAAGCTTGAGATGCACAAATGAGTCAAAGTTCTGGATGTGTAATGTCGGTGCGACTCACTCTAGTCTGTACAGGAGAGAGTTTCAAAGGCACAAACAGCGGTTAAGTGCCTAACTGCCCCTTGTGCATCTGAAAGGCTCCACCTTTGGTTTAAACTTTGCATGGTTCCCTCCCCATTCCCCCCCCCCCCCCAAAAAAAAAGGGAATTGGCATTGGCCTAATTTTTCTCAATGGTAAAACTCCCATTGACTTCAGGGGGAGATGACTCAGGCCAATGCTGAGCCCTTTCAGAAATCCCACTCTTTCTGCCTCCTGTCATTCGGTGCTTCAATAGTGATTGATAGATGCCTGTCTATCCTTTCTTCGCTGGAGAAGTCGACCTGGGAAGCAGAAAACACTGAAGTTAGTTATGGGAAGCCCCTAGGAAAGCCTTCCTTTGAAAATGACCTACCCCAGGCTGCCTCTGAGAGCATTAGGAGCAGTAAGATATTTAGAACCTGATTTTCAGAGGTGCTGAGCACCCACAGCACCCTGTGCCTTCAATAGCAGTTGAGGCTGCTCAGTGCATCTGAGCATTAACCCCCCTGTCAGGTGTGGCTGCATGGGTAGGAATTCTTTTTTAGACTAACTAGGCCAGGAAAGCCTTTCAGTTGGCACCACATCTACATCCCCTGTCTTTGGTGCTTGAGTCTTTTGATCCCCAGGTAATCGGGTGGCTAAATACAGCCTTTAAATGATAGGACTTTTTCAAAGCCTTCTGGGGCACTTGTCTTTAACATCTCTTTCTCCCCTTCCCTTAAGGTCCCACCAGTTATTTCCACCCTGTTCTCCTCACCAAATTCATTGAGGAATTTATTTTTCTTTTAATTTTTGTTCGGGCCAGCAATCTAAATAAGGGCTGAGCCCACAGTGATGTAATCGTAGTCCATATGACAACAAATACCAGTCTACCAGCCATTGCAACACTTTTCCTCACAGAGTTTTCTCTACTTTGGCCTGGTCTACACTGGGGGGGGGGGGAATACACGGGAATAGCGTAGCTGAAGTCAACGTATCTTATTTCGACTTACCTCCCGTCCTCACAGCGTGGGATCGACGGCCGTAGCTCCCCCGTCGATTCCACTATCGCCGCTCGCCCTGGTGGAGTTCTGGAGTCGACGGGAGCGCGTTTGGGGATTTATATATCACGTCTAGACGAGACGCGATATATCGATCCCCGATAGATCGATCGCTACCTGCCGATCTGACGGGTAGTCTGGACTTACCCTTTGTGTCCATTCTCCATGCTGGGTGAGATGACATTTGTGGGCCAGTGGGTGTTTGTTCGAAGTGACTGGGAGGGCTTGTTTTCCCAGCCAGTAAGCCAGTTCCTGTGCGATAGAATGCAGCTCTCATCACAGCTGAATTGATAAGAATCAGTCTTGCATCTTTCACCCACACTGAGGTTGCAACCATGGTCTCCAAACTCAGTGGTCGTTCCCAGGGCAGTAGGGGTGGTACTAGGTAGCAGCCATCTAGAGGTTCACCAGGCCATCTTTTCCAGAGTTTTCTTTCCGGTGTTAGGATTGAGATTTCCGGCACTTGGCTATGTGGGCTTTGGCTTTGAGAAGAGTCTTATCTCAAAGTTTAGATCACAGCCATTTCAGCCCTCAAGGGAAGGTATTAATTTTTGTTTCACCCAGATGTTTATGAGCAGTGATATATTCTGTTGTGTCCTACAATTGAAGAAGCTCAGTATCAGACCATGCAGCTGGAGCGCAAAAAGAGGTGCGACAATCAGGCATCCCAGTAACTGAAAATGATTCCTGTATGACTTCGCCGAAAGGGTTCCCAAGCATATGAAGCTCTGACTGCTATGGGGGTGACAATCATGCAATTCAAAATCAGGTCACTTATTTATGTGTCTAAATAGGGTCTTAGCTTAATTTTATCTATCCATTTTTGCAAAATATGGCCATTGGTTCCAGCGACCTAGAACCATCTCACACCGTGCTGGGTCATTGAGTCAATGCTGATTTAATGGAAGAATGCACCAATTGAAACAGCAGGGCCTCTTCCTGCAAAGAAGGACCCAAAATACTCTTTGGAAGTCTCCAGTCCAAGTATTGCCCATCTTAGCTTGAGAAGAGATCTGATAAACCCGCAGCCCAAGGCAGAATAGCTGCAAGTGAAACTCATTTGGCCATTGCATTTTATATTCTGATAAAACAGAATTGCCTGCCAGGATAGAATTGAAGAAGCAAAGAAATATTTTTGTGTTGGCCCTTCTTTCCCTGGGCTTTGCATGAGCTTTAACCTAGAAGTCTGAACTGTGGCATGAAAGAACTCACAGAAAGGAGAGATGCAGGTAAGTTTACACGTGTGTTTTTGCTTCACTGGTGGATTTTCCAAAGCAGCCTGTAAATATCTTTGAGTTTTGGTGCCAACAGTAGGCTGAAGTACCAATTTCCTTCTGAGGAAGAGAGACTCTTGAGGTCTATAAAGTTTATACAGTATCCTTTCAGATTTTTATTAGCCCAGTAAAAGATATCATATTTTCTGTGCCTCTGTATCTCTAGACAGCATGAATTGGGGAAATGTTCCACAGGGCAATGCACTGAATGCTGTTGTTGAAAATTCTGATTTATCTGAGCCATGAAAGCAGTAGTCCCAATATATCAGAAAAGCTCTTGAAATGCTGCAGACACACAACCCCAAAGGGGGCCACTGGTTATGTTGTCATTCGAGTTTTACTTCTTGTAGCTGATTAGCGCTACCTGAAAGCAGATTTTCTCCAGTCTGTTCCTCGTCCCTTAGTGTATGCCTGAAAGCATGAATTTAATTGGTTGTTTCTATGTTTAAAAGTGGTGCTTAGGCAATCGCTAAGCCTGTGAGGGCCTAGCGAGTCTACAGTACTTACCTATGTTAAAAATAATTATTTTTATGAAGGGAGTGCCTAGAGGTTCATACCCCATTGTGCTAGGCCCCACTATACCAACGCATCATAAGAAAGAGTCACTATCCCAAAGAGCCTATGGTCTAAACAGACAAAATAACAAAGGGTTGATAGGGAAACAGAGGGACAGAGAAGCAAAGTGATTTGACCAAGTTCACACAGCAAATCAGTTGTAGAGCCAGGAACAGAACCCAGGTCTTCTAGTTTATAGTGCCTAGTATTTTCTTCTTTTTCTTTGTTTTTGTTTAAAAGACAGTTGAACAAGAAAACAAAGACTTGGCTAGTATGATGTGTGTTTTATAAAATCTGTTGAGCAGGAAATTCAAATGAGACTCATAGCAAGAATGTGTGAAAATATACCCACTTAGGGGAAAATTCTGTAAGTTGGTGACAGAATAAGGGTTAATGAACAAGTTGGTTGTCAAATAAATTAAATTCTCCTTTTAAGGCTAAGTTGCTGCTGTTTTTTGTTTTTGTTTTTTAAGACTAGGGATAAGGAAAGCTGCTTTCAAATTTATTCTTTAGTTTTTATGGAAGAGAAAAAGGAGGAGTGAGGATGGAAGAAATGCTGGATGAAGAAGGAATGCAAGGTCAGAGATAAGAGCCTTCTTGCTGTGCTCAGCTTAGTCTAAGATAGTTTGTCACCTATCATTCTTACTGAGAAGATCTGCTTGCTAGTGAGAAGTAGATCCAAAATGGCTTGGTGTTTAAAAAAATAGATGGAGTTACAAGGATCAATATAATGTAATAGAAGTGGGGCTCCAGGACAGACTCGCCACAGCCTGGATTCTAGGTCTGTCTGCTTGGAGAGAGCGAGGTTTATTTGTGCAGTAGTAACTAGCATGCCAAGGGCTGAGCTGAACTGACCCCAGAGTGCCAGGTGCTCCACTGCCTTGCATCTTGTGCAGTCATTGGCCCCAGTGCAAAGACTCAGAAGCCTGGGGTTGGGTCATCTTTGTGCTGATTCCCCGTGGGTGTTATCTGAGGGGAAACGTGCATCCTGCTGACCCTTTCCCTCCCACATGCACAGCCCTCCTCGGGTCCAGTAAATAGGGCGGGTCCGTGCCACAAAGGCAGCCGAGCCCCTGCCACGTCCATGTGGGGAGGAATGATTGAGCCCTTGGGTCTTCTGGTGTGCGCTGATTGCTGGTGGAAGGTAAATCTGACCTAACTCTGTTGTCTTTTGCATCATTTATCTCACCTAAAAATAACATTGTGGCCCCTGTGGTTGCCTTAAGGGTTATTTGTAGTGTGGTCTCTTTTCCCTTTCCCCTTCCAGAACACTAGCATTGCCGAGCAGAAGAACTGTACCATTGTGTGAGTCCAAAGGAAACACTGGATAGAAAATGTGAGGAATTTTTAGGCCATGATATGTTTGGACTAGGAAGCAAGGGACTTGCAGGAATGCAGGGTACAGTTCCAAAAATATTCCCTGCAATAGTGCTCTTGATCAGTAACCGTTGTTTTTATTGGCTCATTGGTCCCCTTGAAGAGTGGTGATGTCATTTTCCCTCACGGTGGAGGTGGAAATGGAAACACAAAGAATGTTCTGTGATTTTTCAGGGGCGAGAGTGGACAGCGGAGCCAGATGACTTGCCTTGTCTTAAATGCTTTTTCTAATAGAAAAACAAAAAACGATGGCATCTTGAAGGCCAGCAGTGACTGCTTTAGAAACAATAGCAAATAGCACTGTAGAAGCCCTCTCCAAAAACCTCCCTTCTCTTCCTCCCCCTTGAGTTTTCTACCTGCTGTAAAATCTTGTGTTTCTCTCCCAGCTGATTCTTTTTTGTAAAGGCTGATGTCAGGGGGTGCATATTGCATTTGATTTGTTATTTAATTATTTACACGGATATAACAAAAACAGGTGCTCATCTCAGCACCCTGGGCACCTCTGGCAAACACTTTAAAGAGAGAATATATTAAAAAACAAGCAAATGAACAAACCCTCAGCAACTCTGTAATGTATACCACTACTAAAAGAAGCACAAAAAGATAAAGTAAATTCCCCTCCTTTGTCCTGTGGAGGCAATGTGGCCCAGTGGTTAGAGTAATAGGCTGGGCGTTAGAAAATCTGGGTTCTAATCCCAGGTCTCGCACTGACCTATGGGGTGTTTCCTGTCTGTTCCTAAACACACCTTGTGTGTTGTCTATGTAGATGGTTCTCTCTCTTTGGGACAGAGATCATCTGTTTGGCATTGCTTAGCACAGTGGGGCTGTGAACTTCATTGGATCCTCTGTAATGAAAACAATAACCATCCCAATGACCATTGCTTCTTCAGCACACCTCCTGAAAAGATGAGCCTTGTGACATGCTGTGAAGGTCAACAGCTTTGAGCTATTTCGGACTGTAGGGTGGGAAGAGGCCTCAAAGAGAATGCTCTGCCGACAGTCCCCTCTTCACACTGTGGGGGATCCAACTCCAGCAACTCTGCTGATCTCAGCTGGGGGTTATATGGCCGAGAGAGAGATTTCTGCTTGAGTCAATGGAGAGGCATTCTGAGATTTTCATTCATGAAAGGAAGGAGGCCATAAAGTTTCCTGAGCTTAGCTAGAGAGTTAAGCCCTGTTTCAGCAATGTATTTTAAGTATGTGTGTAAGTTCAAGCATGTGAGCCATTACGTTGACATCAATTGACTTACTGGATCGGGACCGTGCTGAGCAGTTTTTAGTTGCGGGGGGGAGGGAGGAGGAGGAATCTGTGAAACACTTCAGTGCCTTTCTCAGGATTGTTCTGCAGGCATCTTGGGGTTGTGGAAGAAGGGAAATTAAAAAAAAACAAAAAACATGCTAAGTCAAAGCTTTGCTAACCCTGAAACATAACATTAGGGTTGATAAAGTCCATGTGATGCTGACAGTTATACAGTGGCAGGAAATTGTAAAAGGTGTCAGGTTTTCCATTTTAATTCTGGGAATACTGTGGAAGTAGGTTTCCTAGGAAATGCTGTTGAAAAGGTCCCTCTTTCTGAATTGTAAAGATTTACAATTTACCTTTTCTGTTAATCTTTTGTTCCTCAAAAGGTCAAATAAGGGAAATTCCTTTTTTAGCTTTTTTTTTAACAGGTTTTCCCCATTGCACTGGATAACAGAGTTTCTAAGTAAATGCACCAGTCTCATTGGAAACAAAACATTTAAATGCAAGTTGTCTCCAAAGGCTCTAGAGGGATACAATTATATGGCATAATTCATACAACTTATTTAACGTACAGTATATGTATTACTAATACTTAGTACTTACATAAGCACTTTACAACTTCAGAGCACTGAACAAACAACTGATTAATCCTCAAAGAAGGCAGGGGGTAGGCAAGTAAGAACATTTTTAGTGGCAAGATGGAGCTTGGAATGTCACTGCAGCTAAAGGCTAGACATACATTTCCTTCTGCAGATGGGTGTAGGTGTGTGCCGTTGGGATAGACACTTTAATTTCTTAGTGATAACTTTCTTGCCGAACAGTGGCTGATAGGTTTGGAGTATTTTGTTCTTCATCAAGCCTTTCATTAATAAACTGCTGGATATCTCTATCTAACTGCATCCATTATGTTAAGAGACTGTGTTGTGCTCAGTCCTGTATTTCTTGCGCACACATACCCCCAAACGCC
Organism: Terrapene triunguis; assembly: GCF_002925995.2. Lineage (NCBI taxonomy): Eukaryota > Metazoa > Chordata > Testudines > Emydidae > Terrapene > Terrapene triunguis. The sequence continues at coordinate 89,892,297 of NW_020664417.1, read as the reverse complement.
CACTGGTTTCATTAGGAAATCTTGGGTGCAGATGCAATGCCAGATTGAGTCATAAGGGCAAAATCCAAGTGCCTGCACACACAGCTGCCAGGTTTTTGTGCAGCTCCACATGTGATGTTTTATGCAAACTGTTTTTAATAAGCCAGTTTGCATAGTTGAAGGTAATTTGCATATGGTCATAAAGTTCTGCTTATGGTCAATAAACCCTTCCTCAAAAGGTGGCAGGGGTATGACACGGAGCTGCACAAACTTTGCAGCTGTGAGGACAGGGCAGGTAGAAGGGTGGTGGGTTTCATAGAACCATAGAGCTTAAGGCTACCCAATCATCTAGACTAGGGGTGGGCAAACTTTTTGGCCCGAGGGCCACATCGGGGTGCGAAACTGTATGGAGGGCCGGGTAGGAAAGGCTGTGCCTCCCCAAACAGCCTGGCCCCCACCCCCATCCGACCCCTCCCACTTCCTGCCCCCTGACTGCCCCCCTCAGAATTTTACACCCATCCAACCTGCTCCTTATCTCCTGACTGCCCCCTCCCGGGACCCCTGCCCCTAACTGCCCCCTGGGACCCCACCCGCTATCTAACCCCCCCATCCCCTCCCCAGAACCTCTGCCCTATCCAACTGCTCCCTGTCCCCTGACTGCCCCACGGGACCCCTTGCCCCTTACCGAGCTCCCCTGGCCCCATGGCTGCAGGGGAGGGAGAACAGCAGGGGAGGGGCCCGGGCTAGCCTCCCGGGCCAGGAGCTCAGGGGCCAGGCAGGACCGTCTTGCGGGCCATAGTTTGCCCACCTCTGATCTAGACTGATGTCCTGTATATTACAGGTCACCAACACCACCCGCATCCACACACTAAATCCAGCAACGAAAGCGAGACCAAGTATTACAGCCCTTCGGAGACTAAGCTATTATGTGCCACAGGCAGAGGATAGCAGGGACAGAGGCCTGCCTGTGCTCGAGGCCCTTGCAATGGCAGGGAATTGATTATATGAGAGAGAGCCAGATAATCCTGGCAAGTTACCTACACCCCAGGCTGCAGAGGAAGACCAAATAATAATAATAATTAATAATAAGCCCAAAGTCACTGCCAATCTGACCTGTGGGGGAAATTCCCTTCCGGACCCCACAGATGGGTTTGTGGGATTACTGGGGGGCTTGAGTTGGTGGGTGCTGGAGGGGATGTGTGGAGCTGCTGAGGTGCCTGATACATTGCCCGAGGGTAGCTGGGTGCTGTCCACGGTGTTTAGGGTAGGTGGTTGGTGGCTGAGGTGGCGGTGCTGGCTGCTGTTGGTGCTGGGATGTCTGGGAAAGCTGAGGTAGGTAGCTGTCTGGGAGGGAGCCAGAGTCTGTCTGGGGGGCAGGTAGCTGGAGGTCTGGTGACTGGGGTCACTCTGGGAGTCTGGTGGGGGCTGGGGATCTTTGGGGGCTGTCTGGAAGGCAGGGGGCTGGCTGGAAGTTAGGGAGTCTCTCTGGGCCCTGCCTGGGGCTAGCAGTGAGTCTCCTCAACTTCTGTCCACACCAGCCAGGCCACCAGCTGCTACTGCCCCTGCTGTTTCCCTGCTTGGATTCAGCAGAGGGAGCAGCCAGGGGTGGGGCAGACATGCAGGCAGGCTGCTTGAAGCCATGCTCCACAGCAGCATCTAGTGGCCATCAGGGCTCCTGCGGCTCCTGCCCTCAGTTCAGCTGGATGCGTGAGAGATGCAGGACTCTTGGCAGCCCTGAGCATGAAATAGGGCTGAAGTAGGACTTAAGTGATGCACAGGCCTTCTGCTAGCCCTATACGTAGGGGTATATTTCACCCTTAACGAGGGCTTAGGTGGGGTTTAAGTGTGGCATAGGGCCCTGTGTGGGGCTGGAGTGAATTTCCCCTAGAGTGCAAGGACTTGTCTACATACAGAATTACACCAGGTGTGATTTGTAAATTGATGCAGAAGGCTGTGTAAAATTTTTATTTCCGTTTAAACCTGGCTTAATTTGGTTTATCTTAAATCAGTTTGGGCATGTCTACATGCTTCATATACTGTTAGAAGTGGTTTTTCCATCAATCTAGATAAGCCACCTCCCCAAGCAGTGGTAGCTACATCGACCTAGCTGTGTCTACATTGAGGGTTAGATCAGCTTAACTATGGTGTTGTGAGGTGTGAATTTTTCATATCCTTGAGTGATGTAGCTAGATCAAACTTAATTTTAAGTTTAGACCAGACCTTAGTAACAGGTTAGAGTTACACCAAAATAAGCCATGCGTAATAAGTGTGTCCACATCAGAATTTGCTTTCCACCATGCACATTTGTGTGTAGACAAGGCCGGATTCTGATCTCAATTACGCTAGTATAAATCCAGGGTAACTGAATTGGATGGAGTCACACTGCATTTACAGAATCTGTCCCTTTGTGTGTAATGGAATGTCTGCTTTGGGAGATTATAGCTAGATTATGCAGTGAGTGGGTATGTAAGGGGCAGCGGATCAGCCAGTCACTTGATTTGCTATCCTCTGGCTAGTGAATGCTAGCCAGCTTTCATTATAAACCATATTTTAGGCATTTAAGAAGACTGCAGTTTGTATCCTTCTAAGTTTAAAAGGGAAGGTCATACTTTGCTCTTTCAGAAATTAATGACCTTAATAGGCCTTCCAGTAACTGCAGCGTGTAGGTTCCTTCCCCCCACCCCGCCCGAGTTTCTAACTTTAAAACGGTTCTGTGCATGAGTGCATGATTCACTCTCCTGGGCAGAACTAAAGCCTGTTGCCTAATTGGAGAAGAAAAATCTTTGATATGTGTGGGCTACAGATTAAAGAAATCTAACGGCCTCTCAAATTTAATCAGCCCAAGTAGGTTTGGCAGATCTGAGGTAAATTGTATCAGAAACGCTAATGACAGCGGCTAATTAATTTCCTTTCTTTTGTTTTTCAAATACATAGGCAAATAAACTGCACTGGGATTGTGGGGTGGTTTTTTTTGGGGGGGGGGTGTCTGTCAGGACACATGCTAACGGAAATAAACAGAACAAAACACAGCAGCTAATTGTACGCCATTAGAAAAAGCAAATAGAGTGGAACATATGTATAGGATGACATTGGCCTTTGTTCAGGGAACTGCGCGGGCAGCAGGACACTGCACAGCCTGGCAGCTTTCTCCACTCCACAGTCACTGCTCCAGCCCTTGGTGTGGAAGCGTGGCTGTGTCACCTGCCCATCTCCGATATGGAGTTTGTGGCTGCTGCGTGGGCATCACTTCCCTCCCCAAATCTCCCTTACGTAATGGCAGAGTCCAGCTCTGCCACAGGCAGGGAGGTTAGTTTGGGTGGGGATCATGGAGTTGTGCGCAGGCGGGTTTAGCAGCTGGATGAGGGGAGAGAAAATGAGGCCCATGCGTCCCTCTCTTGTACCGAGAAACCCTTCTCCCTCAGCTGTGGATTTGATTCCTGTGCAGCAGCAAACTGACACCTGGGCTCATGTGTGAGGAGGGGTCACCTGGGGTAGGGCTACAGTGGGATAAAAGACGCAGGGTATGGCTGCGACTGGCCTTGGTCAGCTGACTTGGGCTCGTGTGGCTCGGCGTTGACATTTGGGCTCAGGCTCCAGCCCGATCCTGAACATTTGCCCAGCAAATTGTCAGCCCTGGAGCTGGAGCCCTGTGAGCCTGAGACAGCCGTGGGTTTTTTATCCGTGTGTAGACATAGCATTGGAGGATGCGTGGGGGAAGTGCATGCTGTCAGTGTATGACAGACTTACACGTACACTCTGCCAGCCTGACATCACTTCCGTCATCTTAGTTGGCCGACGGCGCCTTCAGGTGCCCAGTCAGTCTGCATTGAGTTAATTTTTATTTATGGGTATTTCTCTGGTGCTCATCACCGTCGTATCTGAGCATCTGTAACACTGGGCCAGGACACTGTTTGTTGTATGACTGATGCGAGCACTAAGATCAGCCGTGAAAATAGAAATGGAACCGGAGACATATGGAGACACACTATACCCTTGGGTGAATTTCATCCATCTATGGAATAACTTTTTTCACAAAATAACTTCACTTTCAGCAGAGGGTCACTCTATTGGACAGGGTGTCCTCTCCCATGCCACTATAAACAGGATTTAACTACCATACCTGGATTCCACTGTGCAATAAAACAGACAGGGAGAGCTGGATTCATTTTCTGTGTTATGTTAGAGTGAACTGTTTATAACAGTTCCCTTTTCTTTTACATAAATCTCATTTGGAAAAACAAATCCTGCCCGAGAAAGCAGCGCTCTTTATTGAGTTAGTCTCCGTTGTATCGTATACGACTGTATATTTGAGTTTATGTCTAAGGGCTAAATTATGGTCCCTCTGTACAGCCATGTGTATATACTCTGTTGCAACAGCAAAGTCACATTTTAGGATATGCTGCAGTTTCAGCCTCTGACTGCCAGAAACTGGGACTGGACGGCAGCGAATGGACCACTTGATAATTGCTCTGTTCTTTTCATTCCCTCTGAAGCATCTGGTACCAGCCACTGTCGGAAGACAGTATCCTGGGCTAGATGCACCATTGGTCTGACCCAATATGGCCATTCTTATGTTCTTATGTTAGAGCTTCATTGCACCCAACAGCTGTTGTGCCAGCCATGCATACAGAGGGTCTGGCTAATAAAGGCTCATGGTTGTGGATCCGCCGGCCCTGACCCCATCCCCAAGCCTCTCTGTGCAGTGGGTAGCAGGGAGCCACCTCCAATCTGTGCTCTGCAGCATTCAGAGATGGCAGAACCGAGCTCTCCATATGCTGTCCTGCACCCAGAGTAGAACTGCGCCTGTTCTGTTGGAGTGGGGGATCCTCTGGGACCACAGGGCATAGTTGGGAGTGAGGGGTGAAAGTCAGTTAAACTTTGGGGCACTCAGGGCCACATTAGCAACTTTCCAGGAACCTAAGTGCAGCACCTAATTTTTGATCCCAAATAAACATGCCCACCTGAAATGTTCGTATTTTCATAATGTCATTGTGGTGCCTGCTGTTGGACATGCGAATAAAAAGTCAAGATTCCTGCCTCGAGGAGCTTAATCTAAATTACGCAAATAACCTACCATGTGGGGGGGAAAGTAAGGGGGAAATATTTACTTGTATTTCTATCTTCCATGATAAATGAATAGAAATTGCTTGTTGTTGGAGTTCTCCAGCAGTGAAAACCAGAAACTTAAGGCATTCACAGAGAACAGCAGGAGACTGACCTCCTAGTATTTAATAAAAATACGCAGCGCTTACTTAGTGATTTGCATCTGAGGATTTCAAAGCCCCTTAAAGAATTTGGTAACTTGCATGATCCCCATTTTACATATGGGGAAACTAAGTCACGGAGAGAAGTAACTTGCAAAGAGTCACACACAGCAGGTCTCTTGGCTTCTCTCTCTCTAGTTAAAGTACTTATATGGCCCCCAGCACTGCAGTATCTGAGCCCTTCGCAATCTATCCTCACAGTACCCCTGTGGGGTGGGGAAGTTTTATTATTCTCACTGAACTGAGGCATAGAGGGGTGGAAATGACCACAGGTCACTCAGGAAGTCTGTGGTGGAGCAGGGACTTGAACTTGGGTCTCTAAGCTAGTGCCATAACCACTGGGCCATCTTTCCTCTGCCAGCCCTTGTTCCATATAGCTAAGAGAACTGAAAAGTCCACACTTGGGGCCTGATCCTGCAAGCTGCTGAGTGCTTCGTAAGAAGTGCCAATCATCCTAAACTCCTAGGTGCTCAGATGCCATGGTGATGCATGTGGTATAAGAACCTAGATGGATCAATAGATGTGCTGAGTGTCTCCAATTCCTAATGCCGTTCAGGAGGCATTCTGTGCCTCACAGGACCATACTCTTCAGGAATCTGGAGCCTACACTGTCATTACCTCTGCTTTGCAAGACTTTTTTTTTTTAAGTCTTTCTTTAAGAGGGAGAGAATGGCAACCGACCCACAATCATTGCCAGATCTTTACTGGCTGACACTGAGGTATGAGAAAAAGTCAGCAAAATATAGAATCTGTCAAGGAGTAGAGAGCTCTCAAAAGAACCCTGGGAATTGGAGATTGTGTGAAACAAAAGCACCATTATTTCTCATGAGCTTCAGCTTAGAAGTTCCAGTGTGTAAAGGCACTGCAGACCTCATCCACTGAATGGGAAGTGGCTGTGAAAGAAAAAGAATCATTTAAGGTCTAATTGTGAAGAAGTTCTAGGAGCTTTGACCCACACTGTCCTCATTACATCTGGAATCTGGTGGTGATGGATTCACTCTGTTTCAGAAAACCACTTGAATTTACAAACTCGCCTCCACCATTAGTTTCTGATGCTTTTATGCAACCAAACTTTAACTGGTCCACCGGAGAGTGGAATAGTTTTCTCTCAACCGTGGAGAATTCTTTAATATACCCAATAAAATGCAGGTATTTTTTACTGTCACCTTCTGTTAATATAATAATACTTTCTAACTCCTTTAAGCACCTTTCATCTAAGTCTCTCAAAGCATCAGCAGTCAGGTGAGTTTAGAAACCTTCATTTAAAGTATATATTTTCTTCAATAACTATAGATAATTGCTCACTAATTTGGAACAGTCAGCCATTTAAATGTCCATTCATGTCAGTTTGGGGTGTGAAGGAAATACAAAAAATATTTTTGGACAATGCTGGTGCAAAGCCATTTCGGGCTGTTTTTCTGGTGGGCCAGAGGTTTCTGGGATGGGAGGAAATCTAGTTTTCTCCTTTGAAACAGAGCCCCACAGCCACAGGGGGTTTTTAAACCAATTTTTGCATGTTCTAGTTTCTACATTACACCATACTGGAGATGGCAGGGTGTTCGGGCATTGCAAAAGGTGCTGTACTCTTCTGTGTACTGCAGTGGTGGTTTCCAATGGTGGTTCCTGTCAGGGCCGGCACCAGCTTACCAAGCAGGTGCTTGGGGCGGCCACTTCGGAGAGGGGTGGTATGTCCAGCTGTTCGGCGGCAATTCGGCGGACGGTCCCTCACTCCTGCTCGGAGCGAAGGACCTCCCGCCGAATTGCCGCCGCAGATCGCGATCGCGGCTGCTTTGTTTGTTTGTTTGTTTGTTTTGTTTGGCTGCTTGGGGTGGCCAAAACCCTGGAGCCGGCCCCGGTTCCTGTGCCCCAGCATCTGGGACTACTTGGGGGAAGGTCAGCGGAGGAGCGAGGCTGAGGCTGTTAGCTCCACAGTGATGTGGATCCACTGTCCATCCCCCGCCCTTGCATAGAGGCACGCACAGCTACCGGAGCTGCTGCTCCATGGCTTTGGGGAGAAGGATTACTTATCCCAGGCCTGTCGTGGATCTTCCCAGCATCCATCCTAGAGATTCAGGCTCTGCATTGAGCCCGACTGGCAGATTTCCCTTTGCAAAATCACTTGTAATGATCAGAGGCAGTACTCATTACATTTCATGTGGCTGATTTCAGAAAACTTCAAGCAAAAGTGAATGAGTCCTGCTGTATATTATAAAAATAAACGGTGGGCTCTTGTCATCCTACAGTGTAAGGATGGAGTGGGTGGGTAAGGAGGAGAGGAGAAAGAGAGAAAAAGTCTTCAGAATCCTGCCTTCTATAGCATTCACATACAAGGAGCCCAGCTTTGGCCCTTGTTACACCTGCAGTAGCTCTTCTTCAGCAATTCACATAATTCTCTGGAGCTTGCTGCCCTTCATCAAGTAGATGTTATGCTTCTTGTGTTAATGCCCTTGGGAAAAATAACAAGTGCATATGATTAGGAAGGTGCTTTGATAGGACTTCAAAGAAAAATAGCCCAGGAGCTTAACTGGAAGGTAAATATTCACTGCCTCTTCTGGTTGTGTACACACCATTTAATGTCCTTAATGGGCTAGTTCTCCCCTCTCACTCGTATATTTCTCTATGATGTATTGGTAAGGCTTTTACAGATTTTTATTTTGCAGTGTGATGACATGGTTATAAAAATGCACTAAACCATTGAGGAGAGGAGGGGGTCATGCTTACAACCCTTTTCATAGATTTATAGATTCATAGATTCTAGGACTGGAAGGGACCTCGAGAGGTCATCGAGTCCAGTCCCCTGCCCGCATGGCAGGACCAAATACTGTCTAGACCATCCCTGATAGACATTTTTCTAACCTACTCTTAAATATCTCCAGAGATGGCTGGATTCTGGATTCTTTTGGCTGGATTCTGTGCTGATCTGCACTTTGAAGTCATTGGGCATTTCTCGGTGCTGAATTTGGCCCTGCAAGTTTACAATGATTTTGCTTGACTCGTGCCTTCTCAGTTTTGGCTTACGAGGTGGGGGCTGGTCCAGAGCTTCACCACTTTAGTGGGAACACGAGGGGGCTTCAGTCCTTAGGGAGACACAATTATCTTCCTCAACTCCCCCGTGCGCATAGGAAACAGATGCCCCAGGTACCCCTCTGAAGCAAAGTAGACTCCCCTCCAGGGTCGGCGAGTAATGCTGGTTTGTATGGTGGTGAGGGGGTGCGCCCATGGCCTCTCTACCCCTTTTGGAGTGGCTAGCAGCTGTGGGAGCACCAGCAGAGAACAGTCCTTGTGCACTCCATGCAAAGACTGCAGTTGTGACTGGTCTTGCACCAGGGGGGATATGGGAATGGGTTTGGTGCATCAGTGTGACTTGAGATGCCTGCTCTGGGAAGCAGCACAGGAAGCTATGTAACAGTGCACAGTAGAATTACAAACAGTTTAGGACAGAGCGTGAAGACAAACACCATGCCGAGTTTTAGCCATAGCGGTATCTAGGGAGGCAGGGTGCCATTACCCAAATTAAAATCTTGTAAGACACCAAGTTTAACACCTCTGCACTTTCAAGGAGTGTCAAGGGATCTTTATTAGCTACAAGGGGTCAGAAACTTGGGTGAACAACATGGCAAGAAGATGCCAAATATTCCCATTCCGATTTACATTCTGCTATCTCATCCAGGGCTGAGTTTCAAGGGAGAAACCAAGACTCAGGGCCGCAACACGCTCTCACCTGCTGGACCCTGGGAAGTCAGCTGCTCACTTGTACCTATGAAGCCCACTTCTGTTCCAGCGCTACAACATGCTCTTCATCTGACGGTGTCATTCACCTTTCCTGATTTATGCCAGTTCCATGGAGGAAAAATGTTTGTTTTGATTTCATAGGGATTAGATGGAGTTAGTATTCTGCAGCTGCCATGTCACAAACATTTGTTTATCTTCAACTGTCCTCACAGTTCACAGCATGAGATCCACCCTAACGTTCTATTGATTGATCTCTGGATCAAGGTCACCTGCAACTCATTTTTCTTCTGTAACATTCTTGCCAGAGCTGCTTCTCCTCCCCACCTGTCTCCACCCTGGTTCAGAGAAAGAGCAAGTGTTTGCAGAAGCAGATCTTGCTTCAAAGTAGCAGATGCCATGATCATTTCCCCCCCACTCCGAATGCGAAATGGCTGATATAACTCAGCCAGCGTTCTGCTAGGCCTCAGTCTGGACACCACCTGTCTGAGGGTTGGACATGTGCCAAAATTGGATCATTTGGACCCCAGAATCCCTTTCATGTGCTAACGAAGGCATTGTTCCCCCCAGCTTGGTAAATTTGTCTTTACTTGTACTTCACTGACCCTCAATAGGCACATATCCATAGGCAGAGTGATGTGGGCAGGGCCGTCATGCATTGATTGGCTTGAGGAGGGGAAAAAAGCCCACTTTGTCAAGCTGCAGACAATGTGGCCAAGAGAAAGAGTGGGTCTGCATTTATTTGGGAGGGGTTATTCTTACCACTGGGAGCTGAAGAGTAGGAAGGGGAAGAAAGGCAGCTGTGCTTGGGAAACAAACTGCAGAGTCAAAAGGTAAAAATCTGACTTTCTCAGGAAAGCACAGCCGCCTTCTTCTGTAAGCTCAGGCTTAGGGCATTGACCTCGCATAGTGGTATTCAGGTTGTATACAGACCAGAACGTTTTTGAGTTAAAAAGGCACCTATCAGTAACACTTCTTTTTAAATCTGTTTCATCTCTATGCTGTTAAGCTATAGCAGAGAGAGAGAGAAAATAGCTCTTAAGTCATCTAACGTAAACCCTTGCAAGGCAGGAATTCTCTGTGGTGTATTTTCTAGTGCTTTGTCCAGGCTAATTTTAAATGTCTCAAACATTAGGATTGCCTTAATAGATATTACTTATATTATGATAGAGCCTAGAGGCCCAAAGTGAGATCAGGGCCCCATGGTGCTCGGCACTGTACAAACACATAGGAGGAAACACCGCCTGCCCCAAAGAGCTTGCAATCTAAGTAGACCAGACAGAAAAAGGGTGGGAGAAAGAAGGAATGTTATTCCCATTTTACAGATAGGGAACTGAGGCTCTTACAGGTTAAGGAACTTGCCCAAGGTCACAGAGGCAGATGTGTATTGGATCTAGAAATTGAACTCATCGCTCCCAAATCGCAGTCTCATGCCATAAGCACAAGCCTGCCCTTCCTCTCTGGAGGTTATTAATAGATGTTTGCAGTGTTACTGTAGACATGTTGGTCCCAGGAGACAAGGTGGGTGAGGTAATATCTTTTATTGGACCAACGTCTGTTGGTGAGAGAGACGAGCTTTCAAGCTTGCACAGTGCTCTTCTGCAAGTGTGTGGAGCTCGAAAACGTGTCTCTTTCACCATCAGAAGTTGGTTATTAATAGATGTTATTTTACTGCCAGGAAGTTTGTCCTGATACTCACCTTAAATGTTTTCATTCCTAATTTCATCCCAATAGTCCCGGTAGATCAGTACTTGAGCCTTAGTTCTAAAGAAGTTGATGTTGCCTTTTGATTTGGTTTTCCACTGTTAACAAAAAAAGAGCAGCAATTGTTAGGCTGGATCCTCTCTGTGGAATTTAAAATGTATTACCCCATAAAGAAACTTTCCTAATGCATAAAAGTAGGTGTTACGTATGTCAAAACTTACTAGATGTGAAAGAAACCAAATCAAGACACACATTCCGGGTATGAAAGGCAGACAATATGAGTGTCTCCATTGCTTCCGTGTTCACCTGTCTGGCCGTAAACATGGATCATCCTGTCTCCTACCCATCCAGAAGGATGTATAAAGAGTGTCTTTACAGTACTTACAATGCCATCGATCCGCCTTTTCTGCTGTCTAGTAGTAGCAGTTTGGTTTTAGAATTTGACAGGGTCTAATGTTCCCCCTTTCATATATCTTTTGTTTCATTGCAATAATGAAGTCTGGGTTGCACTTCTCAAGGATTTGCTGTAACAGGAGTCGGCAACCTTCGGCGCACAGCCCATCAGGCTGGTGGGCCGCGAGACATTTTGTTTACATTGACCGTCCGCAGGCATGGCCCCCCTGCAGCTCCCAGAGTACACTGCTACCAAGTTGTCTGCTCTGCTAACAGTACCAGCTCTTCACCTGCTACTAGTCTAGTTTTCCTTCACGCACATTCTTCTGTGGCCCTCTAGTTCATGGGAAGACCTACCTGCAAAACCACCATGTTGTCTTCCTTCATCTCCCTTCTTAAAACTCACCTCTGCAGTGATGCCTATAAACACATGACAGGGGCTAGGCACTGGGAGTGCCAGGGGACTGCTGTTTATTATGCCAAATATGGTTGTTTTACTGTTACCTTGTCCTTCCTCCACCGCTGTTGGTTCTCTCCCCCCGTTCAGATTGTAAGCTCCTTTGAGCCGGGATCATCATTTTTTATTACAGATGTGTAATGTGTCCTGCACAACAGGTCATGAGCCCTGATTGTGGCCTTTAAGCTCTATGGATAATACTGTCATAGAGACCTAAAGGATTTAGGCACCCACTTTCAGTGAGATTTGGACACCTAACTCCCTATGGCAATACAAATAATAAATAATAGAAGATTTCTAGGGCTTTTCACCATAAGACCACCTTATCCTAGAAAGCAGAGAAGTTAACGATGAAATGAGAACAGGTAGGTTGGCTCATGCATCTCCCAACCAGTGGAGATTTGCTCTCTAGAGCAGCGGATCTCAAACTAGGGCTGCCGCTTGTTTAGGGAAAGCCCATGGCAGGCCAGGCTGGTTTGTTTACCTGCCGTGTCTGCAGGTTCGGCCGATTGCAGCTTGCTGCTCCCGGCCAACGGGGGCTGCAGGAAGAGCAGCCAGCATGTCCCTTGGCCTGCGCTGCTTCCTATCTCATAGAGCTGGAAGGGACCCTGAAAGGTCATTGAGTCCAGCCCCCACCTTCACTAGCAGGACCAAGTACTGATTTTTTTGCCCCAGATCCCTAAGTGGCCCCCCTCAAGGATTGAATTTACAAGCCTGGGTTTAGCAGGCCAATGCTCAAACCACTAAGCTATCCCTCCCCCCTGTTTGAGAACCACTGCTCTAGAGTGTCTGCCTAATTCTCTCTATAGTGCACTGTTAAATGAACCAAACTAAGAGGCTTCAACCACTTCCCTTGGACTGTGCTATGGTCCAAATGTACTTATGGTTAGTCAGTTTGTCATGATACTTAGTCAACATTTTATTTGGTTAAGTTCATCTTATTGGTCCTAGGTCTATCCTCTTGTATAACTCATAGTTTACCTCCCTCCTGTGTGTTTACATCTTTAGTCTAAGAAAAGAGGTCTTTGTAATCCAAGTAAGTTTGAAATCCTTGAGTTTGTGCATAGTAATTTCCCACTAGCAGGACCCCAAAGCACCATACATACGGAATGGGACTGCAGAAGCACTCAGAGTTGTCTTAACTCTGCCTCCATTGAAGTCCACAGTAACACTCCCACTGACTTCAATGGTAGCTGAGTTTGGCCAGTGCTGAGTGCTGCTGAAAATCCCACCTACTGTGTGCAGGACCAGATTGTGGCTGAGTTTAGGGTTAGGGTCCACATAGCCGGAATCTAATAAGCATAAGAACCATCCTAGGGGAGTGCTGGCCTTGAGCACGGTGCTTCCTGGGTGCAGAAGGGGAGCATGGCCACTGCTCCACTCTTTAAGGGCTTCAGAGTGCACTAGGTGGGAGTAGTCCCTGCATTTAGGTGCCAGGATTTTAGTTTTGCAGTGGCAGAAGGGGAGTGGGGACGAAAAGGCAAAGGCTCATAGCATGTAAAGTGCTAATATATTGTATATTCCCCAGGGATCACTTAACACAGGACCTGGTTCTCCACTGCCTTGCACCTTGTGCAGTGAATTACATCAGTGGAAGTTGAGCGCAAAGTGGGTGTAAAATGCAACCAGATCAGAACAGTAACATGTTACATCCACTTTGTACAGGTGTAAATGGGAACACCAGGTACAAGACAGTGGGAGTTCAGGCCTGTGGGCTCTGCCCCCGAGGACATTATAATCTAGTGTAGGAATAGCTTCTCTTATAGAAGCTGCAGAGGGAATTTCGGCTAGGCAGCATGTACAGTAATTGCACAAATTGTGAAAAATGCAGCAGGATTTTTAATGGTGATGAATGATTAGGGCATTGGTTTAATGTTTTGCTCAAATGACAGATGAATCATAGTTATAACAGATGGAAAAGTCATGCAGAAATAGATTAGGGGACAGGTGAGCAAAGCCCACAGGTAAGTGGGGAACAGGGACACCTGGGAGATGTGTCGGAAACAAGCGGGAGTATGGGTATATTGGCAGAGAGAAAGGAGGGTCAGGACAAAACTGGGAGGCAAGATCAAACCAGTATCTTAGATACCTATATACAAATGCGAGAAGTATGGGTAATAAGCAGGAAGAATTGGAAGTGCTAATAAATAAACACAACTATGACATTGTTGGCATCAGTGAAACTTGATGGGATAATACACATGATTGGAATGTTGGTGTGGATGGGTACAGCTTGCTCAGGAAGGATAGACAGGGGAAAAAGGGAGGAGGTGTTGCCTTATATATTAAAAATGTACACACTTGGACTGAGGTGGAGATGGACGTAGGAGACGGAAGTGTTGAGAGTCTCTGGGTTAGGCTAAAAGGGGTAAAAAACAAGGGTGATGTCATGGTAGGAGTCTACTACAGGCCACCTAACCAGGTGGAAGAGGTGGATGAGGCTTTTTTTAAACAACTAACAAAATCATCCAGAGCCCAAGATTTGGTGGTGATGGGGGACTTCAACTATCCAAATATATGTTGGGAAAATAACACAGCGGGGCACAGACTATCCAACAAATTTTTGGACTGCATTTCAGACAACTTTTTATTTCAGAAGGTTGAAAAAGCTACTGGGGGGAAGCTGTTCTAGACTTGATTTTAACAAATAGGGAGGAACTCGTTGAGAATTTGAAAGTAGAAGGCAGCTTGGGTGAAAGTGATCATGAAATCATAGCGTTTGCAATTCTAAGGAAGAGTAGAAGGGAGAACAGCAAAATAGAGACAATGGATTTCAGGAAGGCGGATTTTGGTAAGCTCTGAGAGCTGCTAGGTAAGGTCCCATGGGAATCAAGACTGAGGGGAAAAACAACTGAGGAGAGTTGGCAGTTTTTCAAAGGGACACTATTAAGGGCCCAAAAGCAAGCTATTCTGCTGGTTAGGAAAGATAGAAAATGTGGCAAAAGACCGCCTTGGCTTAACCACGAGACCTTGCATGATCTAAAAAATAAAAAGGAGTCATATAAAAAATGGAAACTAGGACGGATTACAAAGGATGAATATAGGCAAACAACACAGGAATGCAGGGGCAAGATTAGAACGGCAAAGGCACAAAATGAGCTCAAACTAGCTACGGGAATAAAGGGAAACAAGAAGACTTTTTATCAATACATTAGAAGCAAGAGGAAGACCAAAGACAGGGTAGGCCCACTGCTCAGTGAAGAGGGAGAAACAGTAACAGGAAACTTGGAAATGGCAGAGATGCTTAATGACTTCTTTGTTTCGGTCTTCACCGAGAAGTCTGAAGGAATGCCTAACATAGTGAATGCTAATGGAAAGGGGGTAGGTTTAGCAGATAAAATAAAAAAAGAACAAGTTAAAAATCACTTAGCAAAGTTAGATGCCTGCAAGTCACCAGGGCCTGATGAAATGCATCCTAGAATATTCAAGGAGCTAATAAAGGAGGTATCTGAGCCTCTAGCTATTATCTTTGGAAAATCATGGGAGACGGGAGAGATTCCAGAAAACTGGAAAAGGGCAAATATAGTGCCCATCTATAAAAAGGGAAATAAAAACAACCCAGGAAACTACAGACCAGTTAGTTTAACTTCTGTGCCAGGGAAGATAATGGAGCAAGTAATTAAGGAAATCATCTGCAAACACTTGGAAGGTGGTAAGGTGATAGGGAATAGCCAGCATGGATTTGTAAAGAACAAATCGTGTCAAACCAATCTGATAGCTGTTTTTGATAGGATAACGAGTCTTGTGGATGTGGTATACCTAGACTTTAGTAAGGCATTTGACACGGTCTCGCATGATATTCTTATCGATAAACTAGGCAAATACAATTTAGATGGGGCTACTATAAGGTGGGTGCATAACTGGCTGGATAACCATACTCAGAGAGTTGTTATTAATGGTTCCCAATCCTGCTGGAAAGGCATAACAAGTGGGGTTCCGCAGGGGTCTGTTTTGGGACCGGCTCTGTTCAATATCTTCATTAACGACTTAGATAGTGGCATAGAAAGTACGCTTATTAAGTTTGCGGATGATACCAAACTGGGAGGGATTGCAACTGCTTTGGAGGACAGGGTCATAATTCAAAATGATCTGGACAAATTGGAGAAATGGTCTGAGGGAAACAGGATGAAATTTAACAAAGACAAATGCAAAGTGCTCCACTTAGGAAGGAAAAATCAGTTTCACACATACAGAATGGGAAGAGATTGTCTAGGAAGGAGTATGGCAGTAAGGGATCTAGGGGTTATAGTGGACCACAAGCTAAATATGAGTCAACAGTGTGATGCGGTTGCAAAAAAAGCAAACATGATTCTGGGATGTATTAACAGGTGTGTTGTGAGCAAGACACGAGAAGTCATTCTTCCGCTCTACTCTGCTCTGGTTAGGCCTCAGCTGGAGTATTGTGTCCAGTTCTGGGCACCGCATTTCAAGAAAGATGTGGAGAAATTGGAGAGGGTCCAGAGAAGAGCAACAAGAATGATTCAAGGTCTTGAGAACATGACCTATGAAGGAAGGCTGAATGAACTGGGTTTGTTTAGTTTGGAAAAGAGAAGACTGAGAGGGGACATGATAGCAGTTTTCAGGTATCTAAAAGGATGTCATAAGGAGGAGGGAGAAAACTTGTTCACCTTAGCCTTTAAGGATAGAACAAGAAGCAATGGGCTTAAACTGCAGCAAGGGAGGTCTAGGTTGGACATTAGGAAAAAGTTCCTCACTGTCAGGGTGGTTAAACACTGGAATAAATTGTCTAGGGAGGTTGTGGAATCTCCATCTCTGGAGATATTTAAGAGTAGGTTAGATAAATGTCCATCAGGGATGGTCTAGACAGTATTCGGTCCTGCCATGCGGGCAGGGGACTGGACTCGATGACCTCTCGAGGTCCCTTCCAGTCCTAGAATCTATGAATCTATGAATTATCTAATCCAGCCCCAAGGAGGCAAGATCACATTAACATTTGATGGCTAAAGATGCACGAAGAACACTTGACCAATAAGAACGTATCCTTTCAGTTCTCTTGCTTCATTCTTGTAGGTTCAGATTTTTCTTCGTGTTCACAGCATTCCTTCAAATTTAAAAAAAGAAAACTCTCCCAAACCCCTTTCTCCAGAGAGAGATTAAATAGTACCCCATTCGCATCTGCACCCATTGCCAGATTCTGCCCAAATGTTTAAGATGATTGCCAGCCAATGAAGAAGAATTTCTTGGTTTGGGTATTTTGCAAAAATAACAACCACTGGGTCAGCCATTTACACACGGTGCCAGGAAAATACTGCATTGGTTTTTACTATGCACACTGAAAAATAAACCCTGAGCCTATTGACAAAGCTAGCATTTTCTCAGCAAGAGTTTTATGATAGTTTCATTTAAGTTCAGGAGGTGGTCCAGTCATTTCTCTCTTAAAAAAAAAAAAAAAGGTAAGTGGTTTACCTTATATACCTTCTATATATGGAAATAGCTAAATGTTAAGTAAACACATTTGAAATGACATCCTTTTTCTAGGTAGAACCTAGATTTAAAGGAAGCTTTTTTTTGACAATTTCTCCACCAAGACATTCTAAATTTAGCTATTAAGCTAACCCCTTTGGAAAATAATGGCAGCCTATTCTTTTTATAGTTTAGTCTGGAAGAAAACGTCTACAGAGGGTCCTCCCAGGATTTTTTTAAATATTTAGAAAGAGCAGCAATTCAGCATCACTTCTATTTTCAGCCTTCCAGGATGATATTTTTTCCCTTTAGCTATTTCAAATGATCCTTTTTTTCCCTACATTATTTATAACAAGGGCACTTAAATTGTGCCCGACTGGGGGCTGCATTGACAATTCGTGGTGGACAAAACACATTCTACAAATGTTAGAGATGCAAAATGTTCTCATTAATAGTTTATTGGAGCATTTTTTCATCTGGTGTCAATAATTGATTAGCTCAGGGAACAGGTATAATTTTGACCTTGACTTCACCTTGCCCTTCCCAGAGGGTCTTAGTGTCATGTGTAGATAACACCAAGTCATGATGAAAATATGTTACCTGGTCATGACAACCTGTAGGGTCCCCCTAGATTCAACTAAGATCAGCTCATGTCTTTTTAAACATGACTATCCTTGTCCACAAGGACAAAATAGAGGCCAAAGTGTGTTGTTCCAGCTAATTTGACACTGGGTCTGTGATCGATCATTTCCCTCCTAAAAGTACACTAATGGTTACACTGCTAGGCAGGTGTCCATCAGGAATCACTATATCTTGAATGTCTCGTGTTTTATTACATAAAAATAAAATAATAACAATGACTTGAAACCTGCATACTGTGCACACAATTAGTCTACATAACCACACGGCCGTCACTATTACCCACAGCCTCTCCCATGCACATTCTCTCTATTTTTTTGTTACACCCTTTTGTTGTATCTGGTCTTAATTTATATGTTGTGCTCTTCAGAGCAGGAACTGTCTCTTACTCTGTAAAAAGAACAGGAGTACTTGTGGCACCTTAGAGACTAACAAATTAAGTAATTGGCCTCTCAGAGTTGGTAAGACAACTCCCACCTGTTCATGCTCTCTGTATGTGTGTATATATATCTCCTCAATATATGTTTCACTCTATATGCATCCGAAGAAGTGGGTTGTAGCCCACGAAAGCTTATGCTCTAATAAATTTGTTAGTCTCTAAGGTGCCACAAGTACTCCTGTTCTTTTTGCGGATACAGACTAACACGGCTGCTACTCTGAAACCTGTCTCTTACTCTGTGTTTGCATGGCAGCTACCACGATGGGACCTGATCCTGATTGGGTTTTCTGGGTGCTATTCTAGTACAAACAGCAAATACTGAAAACAGTATTAATCATGATTGTGGTGATACTGCATGTTATGCCTAGTAGATAAATCTCAGTATGATGTTGAAAGGCCAGAAGGAACAGACCTGACAAAGTGTCAAATGTCTCTTGTGAGGTGCTGGGCACCGCCAGCTCTGGCTGAACTCCAGTGAAAGCTGAATGTACTTGGCTTGAGGTGTAAATGGTAGTCGTCTTTGCCAGAATTGTGAACACGGCAATTCCACCCAAATCCAGAGCAGCACTGAAAGGGCCAGATCCTCCGATGGTCTAAATTTCTATCAGTTGAGGATCGGACCCAAAGAGGGGTGAAGATTGAAGAATGGAATTAGGGCACATCTCTTTCATGTGGATCCAGTGACATTTTTCTCTTACATACTTTTTTTTCCTTCAAAAAGGGCAATATCTTGGCTTTTAAATTTCAAGAACATTTGCACCAGACAAGGTCTGGTAGGATTTTCCATATGTGAGTGCTGATTCTAACTATCAGGCACTGAAGTAGAAATGGACATTTAGTTTTCAAAAGTAAATGGGAAGGTATTTTCTGGGAGCGCTTTAGCATCTTGATTTACTACTGTAATGCAGAGAGCTGGGAGGCTACCATCTTTTGATGGGAGTCAATCAGCATCTCTTAATTTTCTCCATAACCTTAGAGTGAAATAAATTGCCAATGTTTTACCAGAGAAACTTGGCAGGAAAAAGTCAAACAGTTTCAAGTGTCATTTTCCATGTTAGTACCTTTGACACACATTGTTTCTTTCTTTCCACCTTCTTTGAATATCTGAGACAAAGGAGATATAAGGGTCTCAGAGTTATGGTCTAGGCCGTGCCCTTCTCCAGGCATTCAGCAAAATGTCTGTACAGCATTTGTCTTACTCCTAATCTTTACACCGGTTCCTAGTGGAAAGTCTTTTGACTGGCTAGGTGATCAAGAAATCTTAACTCTGCTGGTTCTCCGCTGGGAATGTCTCTTCCAGGCTCCTTCCATTATTCTTTTTGCTATTCAAAAATCAGCTTTCAGAGAATGTTCTGTTGGGGAGCAAACTGCTGATCTTGGGGAAAACAAATCTAGTGTCGTGAGGCTTAAGTATTATCAGTGTTTTGTTGTTTGTGTCTTAGCACAATTAAGAGCATTCAATGCACAACAAGCACAGTGTGTAGAAAAGGCAAAAGAGTACAGGACCCGATCCTGCAAATGCGTAGTCTTCAGTGTTTGCCCGCAGGAAAGCAATGAGAACCTTTGTGCAAGCAAGGACTATTCATGTGATTGAGAGTTTGCAGGATTGGATCCATGTTGTACATTTACAGAAAGCAGTAGGAGTCTTCCTGGTTTATGAAGAAACCCATCATCATCATCATCAGGAACATTTATAGTTTAAAATGTTTCATATCAAGTCAGGGTGTTACTGAAACCTATAAAAACCAAAAGCTGCCTGCATATGTGGGCCAGCACTCTGGCCTTAGCATAAACAGTTATCCAATAAAAGGAACAGTGATATCAATCAGGGCTGTCCAGTCCAGGAGCAGTATGAATGTTCACTTTTACCTGGGAATTCCGTCCCCTTTGCGAGTTTTAATTAGACCCGGAACTTCATGTCAAAGATTTTTGGGATGGTTGATGCTGTTTGGTGGGTGTTTGCATGGGTTTTGTTTTGATAGTGTTAAAAGAGAGAAAATGAAACTGAGGGCCAGATGCTCAGCTAGTGTAAATCAGCATCACTCATTCACTTCAGCAGAGACACTCTGATTTACACAAGCTGAGGACATGGCCTTTGGAGTTCAGAAAATTCCATGGTTATGTATAAATTTGTTAGCGCATAACAGATCTGGGAAGAAAATTCTGGTGCTAAGATTGCCTACCGGCTTCATTAGAGCCTTTATAGACTATTGAGTGTGACCATAATTAGGAGGTTTTACAAATGTATTATATTTACTCAGTTGGCAAATATATAATTAATGAGAACTAGAATCTCAGCATGACTGTTCCCAATGACATGCACAGATAATTTTTTAGTTCCTGAACATTTTTAAATCCACTGGTTTCCCAGCTCCCTCTGCATCACCTTCAAACTCCTTGAACTGGCCTTCAAGTCTCTTGAAGGCTCTGCCCCATCCCGCATGTCTGCTTTTGTCTCTTACCACTCCCCCATATGCCCTTCGCCCTGGTCACCTTCATGCCCCCTTTGCCTACTGTACTGTTCTCCTTCTTTCATACTGCCCCTATGTCTGAAATAGCCTCCCTCCTCCAGTTCACCTCATTCACTACCTTCAAACCCCTCTGTGATGGGTTGGATCACAGAAACCCCTTTGGGAGCTGCTACCCAATGTACCAAGACTACTTCTATTCCTGTTTTCCCTGCCAGCTCAGGACTCCAGCACCCTGTCTTACTGAGCCAGACACTCCCGTCTGCTCCAACACAGACCCAGGGTCTGAATCACTTGTCCTAAAGCTGCAAGTTTACCTGAAAACAGCTCACAGAAGTGTGCTTGTCTTTAGCACTCAGATGCCCAACTCCCAATGGGGTCTAAACCCAAATAAATCAGTTTTACCCTGTATAATGCTTATGCGGGGCAAACTCATAAATTGTTCGCCCTCTATAACACTGATAGAGAGAGATGCACAGTTGTTTGCTCCCCCCAGGTATTAATACATACTCTGAGTTAATGAATAAAAAGTGATTTTATTAAATACAGAAAGTAGGATTTAAGTGGATCCAAGTAGTGACAGACAGGACAAAGTAAGTCACAAACAAAATAAAGTAAAATGTGCAAATCTATGTCTAATCAAACTGAATACAGATAATCTCACCCTCAGAGATGCTTCAATAAGTTTTTTCTCAGACTGGACACCTTCCAGGCCTGGGCACAATTCTTTCCCCTGGTACAGCTCTTGTTGCAGCTCAGGTGATAGCTAGGGGATTCTTCATGATGGCTCCTCTCCCCCCTTGTTCTCTTCTACCCCTTTATATATCTTTTGCATAAGGCGGGAACCCTTTGTCCCTCTGGGTTTCCAACCCCCCCTCCCCCCCCGGGGAAAAGCACCAGGTTAAAGATGGATTCCAGTTCAGGTGACATGATCACATGTCACTGCAAGACTTCATTACCCACTTGCCAGCACACACATATACAGGAAGACTAACAAGTAAACACAGCCATCTGCAGACAATGGTCCTGGTTAATGGGAGTCATCAAGATTCCAAACCACCATTAATGGCCCACACTTTGCATAATTACAATAGGCCCTCAGAGTTATATTTCATATTTCTAGTTTCAGATACAAGAGTGGTACATTTATACAAATAGGATGATCACACTCAGTAGATTATAAGCTTTGTAATGATACCTTACAAGAGACCTTTTGCATGAAGCATATTCCAGTTACATTATATTCACTTCTTATTATGTTTTTATAAAACCATATAGACTGCACAACGTCACACCCTCCTTAGAACCCACTTCTAGCTAGCGTTCTGCCACCAACCTCCATGCAATCCCTCGTCCTTCTGTCCTGTTGTAACATAATTATTGCACTACAAAGAAAACAAAGCCTGCTTTTGAAAATGCTACTAGGTCTGAACCTATAGACTCCTAAATACCTTTGAAAATTGGGTCTGAGGAGCCTAACTCCCTTAGGCTTCTTTTGAAAATCCTTATTCTCCCTCTGTCTCTCTCTCCCTCTCTCTCTCCATCCCCATACACACCTCTCATATCTCTCTCTCTCTCTCTCTCTCCATCCCCATACACACCTCATCTCGCTCTCTCTCCATCCCCCTACACACCTCTCATCTCTATCTATCTATCTATCCCCATACACACCTCTCATCCATCTCTCTCTCTCCATCGCCATACACACCTCTCATCTATCTATCTATCCCATACACACCGCCTATCTATCTATCTATCTATCTATCTATCTATCTATCTATCTATCTCCATCACTGTAGAATCTAACATCGCTCTGCCTCAGTGGTTATTTCCTATAAACCAGGGCAGTAACGATGCTTATTGATGGGTTTGTGAAGATTAATTTTCAAATGTTTGTAAATTTCTTTGAGGATGATAGTTATGAATAGCACAATTTCACAAGACTGAGTAACTGAGGCCAGGTCTATACTAGACAATTTTGCCAGTATAGTAATGTTGGTTAGGGGTGTGATTTGTGTGTGTGTGTATATGTGCGTGCCTCTGTAAGCTGCATCGATACTAGGAGGGTTTGCTGGCATAGCTATACCAGCAAACCATTTCTAGTGTAGACTAGGCTTCCGTGAAGAGACCGTGTTTGAAGAATGCTGGAGTACACTTGTTGGGCAAATGGATCAGGGGACGCAGATCATTCTTTTCTTTAGGAAACAGTCACTGGGTTCTGGATTGTTCCCTTTCTCTGATGTTCTTTCAGCCATCTTTTAAATATTTCACAGGGCTTATTGCCCAAAGGAGGCAAGGTCAGACATTTCTAAGACAAGAGTAGTCCCCACTGCACAGATCTCAGTAAAATTAGGATGGATTGGTTTGTCAAGTTAATGTCTTGCAGCTGGGCTTTGGCTAAGTGCCTCACGTCTTACATTACTCTACCATCTCTGGATGGTGGGACCTCCTCTGTCCTCCTGGAGCCTGCTGTTCTGCTGATCAACAGGTGGAAGCAAGCAGACCCTGCCAATCAAAGCACTCGTGAGCTCTTACAGCAGGTTCGCACTCACTTTTAATTAAACCCTCTCATCAAACATGAGCGCTGCTCCCGGAGCCTTACTGAGGGATTGGAAATCATGTGGTGATCAGTGAGTGATAACTGAAGTGCTGACCCTCTTTGCCCTAATTATCTGCAACGGGGATGGCTTCTAGTTTCCCTGAGTTGCACAGGCATGGGAAGCCCAGCCGTGCTCTGAGTGTAAAGGAGCATGATCAGATGGACTCTGCAGATTTGTACAAATGATAACGCAAGATTTATGAAAGGCTGTTAAACTATTTACAGTGCGGTGGTGAGGAAACGTACCCTGTCTTATTTGTTATCTGTGCCTCTTTTCTTTCCCCCATCTGGGCAGAATCCCATTGGGTAAAGGGAGGGGAAAAAAACAACTACCAATGTTCTACAATAATGGGCTGACCACTAGGCAGCAAATAGTCTAGTTCAGGGGTTCTCAATCTGGGGGGTGGGACCCCTCACGGGGTCGCGAGCTGTCAACCACCACCCTAAACCCCGCTTGCCTCCAGCATTTATAATGGTATTAAATATATAAAAAAGTGTGCTTAATTTACATGGAGGGTTGCACTCAGAGGCTTGCTGTGTGAAGGGGGTCGCCAGTAAAAAAAAATTTGAGACCCACGGGTCTAGTTTCTTCAGTGCTGCGTGCATATCAAAACGCGGGACTAATGCACTAGCTCCCTTTTGTATTATCAGAATTTTTAAAAGTGTCAGGTGAAGCTTATTTTAAGCTCAGCCAGAGAGAGCAGGGGTTCCTGTCAGCCGACAAGAGCTCTCAGAAAGCAGATTAGTCTGAGTACGTTTTCGTAAGGAGGAGAATGCATTTGGGGGCAGTAAACATTCACATTTGTTCATCATCAAAGTGACAAATGCTGCCCTCATTACCAGGATTCCTCCCCTCCTTCTGTTCCACCCTTGCCCTACTCTATTTAGGCTCATGATTTACTGGGCTTCCTTGACCTCTGACCTGTGTCAAGAGAACTATGATGTAAACACCTTCCTGTGGCTGCAAAGCAAGGGAGTGGGGCATTAGAGAGCCGTGACCTGTAGAAGCAGGTGGAAGATCAGAACAGGTTTGGGGCATGAGTTGTATCGTGTTTAAACCTTTTTAGACAGCAGGGCTTGTTATGAAGAATATAGTTTTAGACTCTCCATGGGAGTCCTGATCCAAAATGCCATGAAGTGAGTGCGGCTTGGATTAGGTCATATGTTTATTGCTCAGATTGAAAAATAACCAAAAAAAAAAAACATTGAGAGTGAACAAGGTGTGTGGGATGGTTTCTTCCCAGACGCACAGATACCTCAGTGCTTAGGTGATCTTGCTTTGTGGTTGAAAGCAGATACGTTGTTACTTGCTGCAGATGGGCTGCGTAACAAAAAAGAGGGTGGCATTGTGAGAAGTAGGTGGGAAAGTGGCAGAGAGCAGGAAAAGCTGAATGCAGACACGTAGGCATGATTCAAAGCATCCCCCACTAGAGTACAAACAAGCCTTTGCATTTTGTTTCTCTCAGGTGCCAGCTTTCACCGCTAAAGTCCTGCCCATGCTAGCAGAATTCGAAACCTGTCTCAGAACCAGTTGAGCATGTCCACACTACTCTGCTGGGAGTGCATCCTACGTTGTTCCCGAAGGGCAGGGATCCACGTTAGTTAGAACTATGTGGTGGTCGGGACTCAATCACGTGGTTGCAATCTGACTTCAGAACTACTTTGTGAAGATGCAGACAGTGCTGCATTCCTTTAAACCACGTTACGTTTAGAGCAGAAGTTAAATCTGGCAGCATGGACAGAGGACTCTGTGATTTTTTTTCTGCTAATGTTTGGTATGGGAAGACATAAGGTAATGTTGCTTCTGGTGCTTTCTGCAGCACATCCAACTAACTTTTCTGCCTGGGAATCTCACGTGACGTGTGTGTGACGGGTTGGATCACAGAAACCCCCTTGGGAGCTGCCACCCAATGTACCAAGACTACCCCTGCTTCTGTTTTCCCTGCCAGCTCAGGACTCCAGCACCCTGTCTTGCTGAGCCAGACATGCCCATCTGCTCCAACAAAGACCCAGGGTCTGAATCACTTGCCCCAAAGCTGCAAGTTTACCTGAAAACAGTTCACAGTAGTGTGCTTGTCTTTAGCACTCAGATGCCCAACTCCCAATGGGGTCTAAACCCAGATAAATCCGTTTTACCCTGTATAAAGCTTATGCAGGGCAAACTCATAAATTGTTCGCCCTCTATAACACTGATAGAGAGATATGCACAGTTGTTTGCTCCCTCAGGTATTAATACATACTCTGAGTAAATTACTACATAAAAAGTGATTTTATTAAATACAGACAGTAGGATTTAAGTGGTTCAAAGTAGTAACATACAGAACAAAGTAAGTCACCAAGCAAAATAAAATAAAATGCGCAAATCTATGTCTAATCAAACTAAATACAGATAATCTCACCCTCAGAGATGCTTCAGTAAGTTTTTCTCAGACTGGACACCTTCCAGGCCTGGGCACAATTCTTTCCCCTGGTACAGCTCTTGTTGCAGCTCAGGTGGTAGCTAGGGGATTCTTCATGATGGCTTCCCTCCCCCTCTGTTCTCTTCCACCCCTTTATATATCTTTTGCATAAGGCGGGAACTCTTTGTCCCTCTTGGTTTCCACCCCCCCCACTGGAAAAGCACCAGGTTAAAGATGGATTCCAGGTCAGGTGACATGATCACATGTCACTGCAAGACTTCATTGCTCACTTGCCAGCACACACATATACAGGAAGACTCACAGGTAAACACAGCCATCTGCGGATAATGGTCCTTGTTAATGGGAGTCATCAAGATTCCAAACCACCATTAATGGCCCACACTTTACATAATTACAATAGGCCCTCAGAGTTATGTTTTATATTTCTAGTTTTAGATACAAGAGTGGTACATTTCTACAAATAGGATGATTACACTCAGTAGATTATGAGCTTTGTAATGATACCTTACAAGAGACCTTTTGCACAAAGCATATCCCATTTGCATTATAGTCACTTATTATCAAATTTTTATAAAACTATCCCAGTTACATTATATTCACTTATTATCATGTTTTTATAAAACCATATAGACTGCACAACATCACAGTATGTTTTCCCAGGAGATTTTTCAGTAGGGTTGTGTGCACAGTTGCATGTGAAGTGTTTGTATTTGTTCACCTTTCCTCTGAGTTATCTCTGGGAGGAGCCATTTCAAGGGCCAGTAATACGTGAGATCTGGCCTTCCTGAATTGAAGATCCTGGATAGTGGCATTGCTGTGAGAAGACCCAATATCTCTATAAAACGATCTCTTTGGCAAAAAATGCCTCTAGAAAATGCAAATACAGGTCCAATCTCGTCCCTGACTCTCACCTCTTGTTGACTTCAGTGGGGTTTTCATGTGTGTCTCTGAGTGCAAAATTTGGCTGGACACTACAAAGATAAACAGGTTTATTTGGGTTTCTCTGGAACTCAAAACATGCAGCCCTGATTTCTAGAACTCCCCAACTTCAGCCAGGTTGAAAATACTTTGGGTGAGATACTCATTTGGCATAACTGGGTTTAGCAGCATTAAAGTAAGTGGGAGTTACCCCGATTTACACCAGGTGAGGATCTGGCTCCTTCGAACAGACTGGCCAGTGAGGTGGTGTGTTGCGATCACTGCTCAGAATTGCACACATCCTATTGCATGTGTTACCCCCACCCTGGCCCACTTATTTCACTCATCTACCCATTCCAATTTGTTTTTTAGCTTGTAAGCTCTTTGAGAAGGGGACTGTAATTTATATGTCGGTACTCTGTCTAGCCCAAGGGAACCCTGATCTAGTTGTAGCACTACCACAATATAAATGTTAAACACTAAGAAAGAACAGCCTTTCTCATGGGATTTTGGCATTTTCTGTCTGGGATGAAGCCAAGAAGTGCAGAGACACATGAAAATGTCATTTAAAAGAGTTGTGATCTTTCTGCATTTTGGAAACCTTTTGAATCTGGTTCAGGTGATGGGTAAAGATTCAGGCTGATTGTTTTGTTGACGATGTGCTCTGTGCTGTACAGATCAAAGAGCAGGCAAAGGGCTGGATTTCGAGCTTGATTACACTGGTTTCACAACAGTGAGACTTCAATGAAGTTATTCCTGATATAGAGCAGTCTAAGTGGGAGCATAACCAGGCTTGCAGACTCTGCCCCCAAGGAGCTGACAGCAACCTAAGCCAACCACAGCAAAGCCAAAACACGACAAATGGGAAATACACGAGAGGATCAGAGTATGGAAGTGCCACACAGGGCAGTGCAGAGATTCTTCTTTGCTGAGAGCACTGTCAGGTTGGTAAACTTCACAAAATGAGTGTTTTTTAAAGAGGAACTTCCAGGAGGGAGGTTAGAGGTGTGGCTGACCAGGAATAAGGGATGAAAACAAGAGTGGGATAAGGATAAAAAAGAGGAGTGAATGGAGGTAGGCATGCGGGCATGTGGTGTGAAGAGGGGAGGAGCTGGAATTGGATGCACAAGATGATAGGTAAGCTAGTGGAGGGGTTACATTGTTCACCCAACCTAAATTAAAATCATCATTGGGGTTTACCAATACTGCGAAAACCCAAGGGATTGCACAGACCTGAATGCACCCTGGCAAAAGCAACCAGTTTTGGAGAAAGGACCTTGGAATCTCTGGTGACCTAGAAGGGAGGCTGTGAATAGCATTATACTGGCATGCTCAACATGTAATAACAATTCCTTAGACGCCTACATCTTGTTTATTGGGATGTTGTTTTTCTTTCTGCCTGTCTCTGGAGAGTACATCAACCACAGCTGACAACAAGGAAAAAATGCAGTGGCTCTGCAGGAGGAAAGAAACCAAAAAACCCCAGCCTTTCTTCCTACTACTATTGACTTAGCAGTGTCTGCGCAAAGGTTAGACTCACACGGAGTGTAAACTGCAAAGATTCTCTGTGTTGCAGCACCGCTGACACTCATGACAGATAATCCCGTCTTAATGATAATAGGGCCGAATCCATCTCTGTTGTAACCAGGTGCAGTGGTAAGCTGGTGACTTCAGCAGAGTTGTGCCTGTTTATATGGGGACAATTTGGTCCCGAGAAACTATACTTTGCCTGAGTGGTCTCTGTGTAAGACTCCAAGAACTGGGTATTGAAGTAGTGGTCATGAACAGAACAGCTGGGATTAATTGCATGGGTGTAACGGAGGGTAGAATTTGCCCGTAATATATATCGATACCTAAAGAGACATTAGCCCCTTCCACAGTATACCAGCAGCATTATATGTGTCGGCCCTGTATATAGCTGTATATACTCCCAAAGTACACTCGAACCAATAGTAAGATTTAACATGGGAGACTTGCAAATAATAGGCCACCCAGGGGTGTGCGCAGGAATTTAAATTTGACCACTTTTGGAGGGGCACATAAAACACACGATGTTATGAGTAAGGCTCCGTGTTTGTCACGGATTCTGTGACTTCTGCAGCAGCCCGGTGCAGCGGGCCTGGGAGCCGCCGGAGCCGCTCGGGCAGCCCCTAGGACAGTCGCACTGGCTGCTGCTGGGGCAGTCTCGGCCCTCCCGCCCCCCAGCAGCAGGAGTTTGGATGTGGGGGGGGGGGTTGGGGTGCAGGGCGGTGGTTACCTGAGGGGGCTCCCCGGCAGGGCGACAGCAACTCCCCTAGCTCTACCTGCTGCCTCCACTCGTAGGCACTACCCCCGCAGCTCCCATTGGCCGTGGTTCCCAGCCAAAAAGTGGGGGAAGAGATGGGCCACAGCAGAGGCAGAGAGATCCTCCAGGCCCAGGGCTGTGGCGAGGAGAGTGAGCTCCTCCGGCCCCAGGCTGCAGTGGGGAGAACAAGCGTGCTCCTCCAACTTTGGGGCCGCTGCGGGGAGTAGGGTTGCCACCCATCGAGTTTTCACCTGGACAGTCCAGGTTTCTGCTTGTGTGTCCTAGTGCCATTTGACAAGCCCTGATGTCCGTTTTTTTTTGATCGGGGGAAGAGGCGGAGAAGAGGTGGGGCCTAGGGAAGAGGTGGAGATGGGGGCGGGGCTTCCAGGGAAGAGGCAGAGCAGGGGGGAGGGTCTCAGGGGTCTGGTTACCAGGCATTAAAAGGGTGCCAGCCCTAGCAGAAAGAGCAAGCTCCTCCAGCCATGGGGTCACAGCTGAGAGAGAGCTTCTCTGGCCCTGGGACTGGAGGAGCTCTGTGCCCCTGCCACAGCCCTGGGACTGGAGGAGCTCTGTGCCCCTGCCACAGCCCTGGGGCCAGAGGAGTTCTGTGTCCTCACTGTGGCCCTGGGGCCAGAGGAGTTGTCAGCTCCCCACTGCAGCCCTGGGACCGGAGGAGCTCACTCTCCCCGCCATGGCCCCAGAGCCGAAGGAGTTCTGTGCCCCTGCCAATTATTGGGGAGAGGGGAGTGCCCTTGCTTGACCCACCCCCCTTGTGCATGCCCATGAGGCCACCACATCCGTGTACTGCACCTCCTTTCAGTTCAGAGGAGCTACACTTATTTACACTACCTCAGGATGTGGCCCAGCATTTTTAGATGCCTCTTGAAACGTTCTCAAGTCTTCTGCCATCACTTTCCCATTTTTCCAGCCAAATTAATGTTACGGGATGATTTCCAAAGCCAGTCGTTGTGGCTTATGGTTAAAACCCAGATCAAGTGTAGTAGCCATCTGTTATATTTACTATCTAAAATATCCCTTACTAACTAAGTCAACAGACTAATGAAGCTCAAGTAGCATCATGATGGGGACAGTGTAAAAACTGGGTGGATGGATGGATTCTCCATCACTGGCAATTTTAAAATCAAGAGTGGATGTTTTTCTAAAAGATATTCTCTAGCACAAACAGGAATTAAAGTCTGATCTAGGAGCTGAATGATTTTCATTATGTGTGTGCCCATGAAGGAAGACCTTTTTTCAAAGTCTAACATGGGAGCTGAATGAGTTTTATTGTAATTTGTTATACAAAGACTTGTGCTTATCTGTAGTATTCCAGATGTAAGAAATATATAAATATGATTTAAGCTAAGTAACGGTAAATAAGTTTGGGGTTGCTGCCCCACAGTGTTGACAATTTAAGTTAATTCCATAACAAAAAGAGTGTCTGATGATAGAGGGAACAAAGGTAAGACAATAGGATCATGAAGTTGCCTGGGTAAATAGCAAGAAAGGAATGGAAAAATGATGTACTTGCATTTGAAGGATATAAACACTGGAGAAGGAGAAGAGTTGATTAAAGTGGTCCAAGAAGGCATAGCTATAGCAGTAATGGTTTGACTCTGAGCAGAGGCAAACTTAGGCTGAGTGTCAGGAAACATTTCCGAAGAGAGCTCTGCCCATGAGCGGCATATCCCAAGGGAAGTGGTGGAAGTCCAATTGCTTAAGGACTTGAAGATGAGAATGAACGAAGCATTTGAAAATGTGCTGCAGATTGCCCTTGTCTGCTGGTTGACAAGTGGGTTGGACATGATAACTTAATAGGTCTTTTCCCTCTCTAATGTCTATGATTTTATCATATGATTCTAAATATATTCTAAAAGCACCATGTCTTCTCCTCCTCCTCCTCCTTCATATAGTCTTAATGTTTTCCAGCTTGCCTCAGGTTGTCTTGCATCACCCAGTGAAGCCTGGAACAGCCAACATGTTACATTTCAGATTGAACCCCTCCCCGCCACCGCACTGTTCTCTTTTGAAGATGCCAGCTGTTTTACTTACAAAATGCCTGGGAAAAACAATGGGGACCTCATGCTCACCAGCACCTACATCAACAGCAAGTCATTCATGGCATCTCTCTTTCTTTCTAGTTGAGAGAGAGCGGATGGATTGTGTGACTTAAAGATGCCTGTGGCTGGCACTGAATTCTGGGATGAATATGAGAGTCCCCTAAAATTCTGCATTAGGGTGTAACCAAGATCTGTCTCAGGACAGTGCTTTAAACATTCCATTTTTCTTTTCCTTGCCTAGCCACACGCGATGTTTGATTAACTCCCAACCAACTATGACGGCAAGCAATCATAGTACATCAGATAGGAGAATGTTAGTAAATAGCAAAGATTTGAAACATAAACAGTGTGCTCCATGTTGGCATGCATACTCCAGCCTCTGGCACAACATGCTTTGGAAGGCGGTTTCAGCACAACCAAAAAACTGTGGTCCTAATCTTCTCTAATAAGGAAGTAGACCAGTTATGCCTTTGGTTTTATTCAGTGTGCCATGTGAAAGGGATAAGGAGGGCATCAATTAAAATGTGTTTTGCTAGGGAGTCACAGTCCAGTTGGAAGGCATCAGAACAGGCTGCATTTTCCATCTTTCAGATTGCCAGTAGGCAATTAACAAAATCAGCGTATTAACAGAGAGAATAAAAAATAGCTTAAAAGAGTGCAAAAGAAAATGGGCATTGGGTTTAATGAGTGCCATGCTCGGGTCCAGGTGCATGTTCCCAGCGAAGCATCTGTTTGTCACTTATTATTTGGAGTCACTAACACTTGCTCAAAGTGCCAGAAACAAAAACAGAGCCTGACACGTATCAGGCACAAAAGGAGGTTGCAATAGCGCAGATGCAAGATTGGATTTCACGTTCTGGTGTTTGTTAACTTGGTGCGGGGGGCGGGGGCAGATCAGTTTCAGAGAGACCGACTGGGCAGATCCCCAAATTAGGCGTTCCGCCTGGTTTCAGATCAAACAACCACGAAAGTGACACATTTGTAGTTTGCACTCATGTGATAATGCAGCAAAGTGATAGGACATTCATTGTGGATTTATTGATCATGCTATTTTCCTAATGTACTTTAAGTTGCAATATCACGAAGTTCGGATGATGTATTACCGTGGTTCACTGACTTGGAGAGGCACACAGCTGCCAATAGTCCTGCTCAGTTACTGTGAAATTCTTTTCCCCAGGGCCAAAAAATAACTTTTCATTCCTGGGGACTATCTGTATGCCATGAGAATGAAGTCAAGCATATAACATAACAGCTACTCTACTGCATATGGATAGCTAGCCACAATGAAAGGCCTACTCTATGGTATGTCAGTAGAGATGTGCCATGAAACCAACGTGAAAGCTTCTGTTCTTAGGGGTTTTCCTGGTAACCTGACATTCAGGCCAGGGTCATCAAAAGGTTCATGCTAAGGTTAGCAAATGTTCCAAACCTCTTCCATTTCCAAAGAACCAGTGGTAACTCTTTATCTGGCAATGCAAGAAACGTCTGTGAACTCCAAATTGCCTGACAGCTTAGAAATTAAAGAAGTTTTTAATAACTAGTTTAAACGAGGTAATGGTAGGAAGCTAATAGAATATGGCGTGGAGCGAGAGGGGATTGCCCATTGGTTTTCATCTCTGCATTTACTATTATACATTATTTGTATTGCAGCAGTGCTTAGGGGCCCTAGTCATGGACCAGGACCTCATTGTGTGAGGTGCTGTACAAACACAGAACAAAAAAATTGGTCCATACCCCAAAAAGCTGACATAATAAAAACATTTCCCCTCTCAATTTTTGCAGACTTTTTAAATGTTCTGGCAGGAAAATCTAATTTAATTTCTGTTGGGTTCAACTCAAATGGAATATTTCATTTTGTTGAACTGACCTGAAACATTTTGAAT
The DNA here is from genome assembly GCF_002925995.2 of Terrapene triunguis. Lineage (NCBI taxonomy): Eukaryota > Metazoa > Chordata > Testudines > Emydidae > Terrapene > Terrapene triunguis. The sequence continues at coordinate 89,859,637 of NW_020664417.1, read as the reverse complement.
CGCTTCAATAAAACATTAAACTGTATTTCCCTGTCAACACGTTGCTTTATAGGACTTGTAGTTCAGGCCTCCCCCGCACCCCCTTCTCTCTCATCGGTCAATCTCCCTAGAGGTCTGCATCTCCCATAATGCAATGCAGATTTCTTTCTGGCTAAGCACTGTATGGTGCATCATGGGAGTGACATGACTCTGGGTGTATCATGGGAGATAAAGTCTGGCCAAGGAGCCTGGCCCATTGGAGAGACTGGGGGCATCAGGCCTCTGAACTACAACTCCCATAATGCAATGCACCTCAGTGGGGAATTCATTTTAATATTGAAATTACTTGAAGCATTTCAGGTAATTTTCAACAAACCAAAATGAAACATTTTGATTTCAGTAATGTCAGAATGTTTCATTTCGATAAATTTCAAAACCAAACACAGTGACATTTCCAAAATAATTTTGGGGGAATTTCCATTCAGCAAAAAATTATGTCATGTCAGTTTTTCATCTCTGTTTAATCTGAAGACGAATGCTGAAATGAAGCAATGTCTTTTTGTGGCATAAAACTTTAGGAAAATATATTTTTAACCTACGAAAGCCTTGAATTTTACCACCATATCACTTCTACCAGGTGCTCAAACTATACATCTGAAATGTCCCTTATTTCAGAGTACGTCACTCATTTTGGTCCCATATTTTGGTCCTGTTTTCCACATAAATGGAAGGGACCTCAGGAGATCATCTAGTCCAACCCCCTGCTAGGACCAATCCCTAAATGGCCCCCTCAAGGATTGAACTCTCAACCCTGGGTTTAGTAGGCTAATGCTCAAACCACTGAGCTATCCCTTCCTACCATAAAAAAAAGTAAATAAAAACCAGCATTTTATTGTTAGGCTAGAAACTGCCAAGGCTCCAGTGGACATAGCACTGTCCATACCAGTGTGTCTGTCATTATAACTTATGTTGCTCCATACCAGTGTGTCTGTCATTATAACTTATGTTGCTCCAGGGTGTGTTTTTTCACACCACTGAGCCACATAAGTTGTACCGACAAAAGTGGTAGTGTAGACATTGCCTTAGTGTGTGGAGTTTTTTCATGCAGTTCTCCTCCTCCTAGCTTTAAATGAACCGTCCTTTGTAAAAGGATATGTCTTTAGAAAGCAGAGTTGAGGTTAAGTATTTCTTATATAAATACCTGCAAGATTGAAAGAATCTACAGTGTTTATACCTGATAACACTGCTGTGATCAAACAGCTGTGGTCTGGTGTTTAAACAATCCCCTTTCTTTGTGATCTTGTTAGTTGGGTGTGGCAGTGAAAAGAGGGATTTGAAGATAAAATCCATCTCAGGAAGGGGACCTGTCTTCTAAAGCAAGGCTTGTGAGCAAAGCAAGTAAGGGCAGCAATTAATGTTTACCCACAATGCTTTGATGGCAGAGGAGGATAATGTTACAGGGGCAGGGAGAATACGAATTGTCAGTGCAACAGGTGAAAGAAATCTCACCCTTTCTGTTAGCAAAGAGGACAAATATTTAATTTGTGTTTCCTGAGAAGTGATTTAGGGTTTTTTATTGTGAAAGAAACAAAGCGACGACGTTCTCTTTAGATGTTAAAAAAAGGGCCACTATAATTGGGGTTTTAGTTTACAAGTTTTCCATTGCCTTAATTACAAAGAGCACCCTGGCACGAAAGGAAACCTGGCTTGCTCTCACTGTTTATGGACTTTTCCATGCTCTACAGCTGATGGAATGACCACATTTCTGCCTTGGTCTATTGCAGTGGTTCTCAAACTTTTGTACTGGTGACCCCTTTCACACAGCAAGCCTCTGAGTGTGACCACCCTTATAAATGAAAAACACTTTAATATATTTAACACCATTATAAATGCTGGAAGCAAAGCAGGGTTTGGGGTAGAGGCTGACAGCTTGCGAGCCCCCCCCCATAATAACCTCATGACCCCCTGAGGGGTCCCGACCCCCAGTTTGAGAACCCCTGGTCTATTGAGTACTGAAGGTGTTGATTTAGCTCCACAGGACAGCAAAGCAGTGAGGTTAGGTGTGGTTCTTTTCTGTCTCAGGAGCCTGATAGTGGGTAATGCTTGAACTCAGCCCAGAAGAATTGGTTCTCTCCGCACTGATTCTGAGTAGGCCTCCCCTTTGCTGTAGGAGTCATTTCAGGAGTTGAGCTGTCAACCTGTAAAACTGATTCCCAGTCTAGGGGTACGTCCAGACTACCCGCCGTATCGGCGGGTAGCGATCGATTTATCTGGAATCGATATATCACGTCTCGTTAAGATGCGATATATCGATCCCCGAACGCGCTCCCCGTCGATTCCGGAACTCCACCGGAGCGAGCGGCAGTAGCGGAGTCGACGGGGGAGCCGCGGCCGTTGATCCCACGCCATGAGGACGGGAGGTAAGTCGGAATAAGATATGTCGACTTCAGCTATGGTATTCCCATAGCTGAAGTTGCGTATCTTACATCGACACCCCCCCAGTGTAGACCAAGTCTTTGTTTGCAAAACCAAGCCAAAGGAGAGAGGTCTTGGCGTCACCACCTAAAACCTGTTGGCGAGAGCATGGATCACAGACAGGTATTGGGGATGAAAAGCAAAAGCCTTGTCTACACATGAGAATAGCCCCAATTTGACAATTGATGGCCAACAATCGGCATAGCTGCCCCAGCGCTGACCTGCAAGTGTAGACGAGGGCAAGACAGGGTTTGTGTCGATTGCTCTATTCGGGTTTTGCCCCTCCTGAAAGCAGGAGTAAATTCTGGTTAGCTCGGCTGAAGCAAACTCCTGCATGTCCTTGCCAGCACTTAGGGACCAGCACTGGTGCAGCTACTCTGATGGCTGGCCACAGACTGTTGAATATGGCAGTGTCTGAGTGTAGACAAGGTGCCACTTCATATAGGGAAGTCTTAAAACAGTTGTTTAGGACCTAAGATCTTCCAAAGTGAGTGTGTGCTGTTGCAACCTCCTAATTCAGCTGTGCACAACCCTTGATATGCTCGTGGCAGTCGGGGTGCGTGCACACTTACTGCATGCCGATGTGCAAATCCTTGTGCAAAGCTTGTGTCCACCGAGCAGCAGTTGTGCATGGCTGTGTCAGCATGTCCTGTAGCAGGTTCAGGGACCTCCCAGAACTCCCCTATTGAAATCAATGGAGAGTTCTGTGCAAAAATTAAAAAAAAATCACTGGCAGGATCTGACAGCTTGGCCCTGGCACATTTAGCACTGAGTCCTAGCTCTTCTCAGAAATCAATAACACGGGCTTTGTTTTCTAGCAAAAAGTTGTTTGGCAAACAAATGTCACACATAAAATCCCAGTTTTCTGGGAGGAAAAGAAGAAGCAGAAAAAATGTCAAACATGTCAAAGTTGGCTTTCGAGAGTTAGTGCCTGTCCCTTGGTGAACTGGCCTGTTAATTTCTGTTCGGCTAATTGTCCCATCATTCTCTAAGAGCGTCTGCCTTTATCTTCCTCAGCAGGGATTGGGGAGCCTTACAGGGAGCTTAGCAGCAGCATGTGGGAGAGGCCTAGAAAGCTTTTCTTTTTACTAACATGGAGCTTTCCCATAAGCTGATTAAGAGTCATGTCAATACTCCTGTGTTTTTATATATAAACTACATATGTCTAAACCCAGTATGGCTGGATCCTCAGTTGCGGTAAATTACCGATCTACACTAGCTGAGGATTTGGCCCTATAGTTAGAACTAGAGGGCTGTACTGGTCCAGGTAAGCAATGCTAATACTGACCCTGTAGAGAAACATAGAACAACATCTAGAACCCATTAGATTCATTATGGGTTCCAATGGCAACTCGTCCCACACACTCTCAAAATATGAAGATTAGGACGGGGACTTCAGTATGGATTGTGGGCCCAATTCTGATCTCAGTTACACTGGTGTGTGTATATCTATCCATCTCTGGAATAACTACAGTACGTCAGTGGATTTACTCCAGAATTTCACCAGTGTGAATGACATCATAGTTGGCCCTATTTTACGCTATCCATTTGTATCTCTCTCTCTCTCACTCTCTCAGACACATACTCACAGAGTGCCATTTATTTCTTGGTGTATTGTCATTTGCAGCATGCTATGTATGCACATTAGTCCACTTTTCAAAATCAGGGGGAAGGTATGCATATAAAAATGCAAAAACATCAAGCTCCTTCTTTTCCAAAGACCCTTTGAGCCACTGGGGGACACCAGCAATAATTACACATGCATGATGACAGGTTTCAGAGTAGCAGCCGTGTTAGTCTGTATCCCAGGTGGGTCAAGGAACTATAAATCCCCTACAGGCCAAAGTGGATGCTATCCAAAAGTGGCCGGTTCCAAAGTCAGAGAAACAGGTCCAATCCTTCTTAGGCTTGGCCGGATATTATAGGCGATTTGTACCACACTACAGCCAAATCGCCGCCCCGCTGACAGACCTAACCAGAAAGAAACAGCCAAATGCAGTTCAGTGGACTGACAAGTGTCAAAAGGCCTTTAACCAGCTTAAGGCGACACTCATGTCTGACCCTGTGCTAAGGGCCCCAGACTTTGACAAACCGTTCCTAGTAACCACAGATGCGTCCGAGCGGGGCGTGGGAGCAGTTTTAATGCAGGAAGGACCGGATCAAGAATTCCATCCTGTTGTGTTTCTCAGCAAGAAACTGTCTGAGAGGGAAAGCCACTGGTCAATCAGTGAAAAGGAATGCTACGCCATTGTGTACGCGCTGGAAAAGCTACGCCCATACGTTTGGGGACGGCGTTTCCAACTACAAACAGACCATGCTGCGCTACAGTGGCTTCATACCGCCAAGGGGAATAACAAAAAACTTCTTCGGTGGAGTTTAGCTCTCCAAGATTTTGATTTTGAAATACAACACATTTCAGGAGCTTCTAACAAAGTGGCTGATGCACTCTCCCGGGAAAGTTTCCCAGAATCAACTGGTTAAAAATTGTTCTTGGAATGTGGAACATATTGTTAGTTTTTATATAATCAGTAGTATGTCTAAAGGTGCATGTGTCTTATTAACTCTGTTTTCTCCTAGAGCTCCAGGAAGAAATCACAGCCAGTGTGGAACCGGCTGTCCAACACTATCTGTGATTTGGGGGGCGTGTCATAACTATAAAGGGAAGGGTAACAGTTCTCCTGTGTACAGTACTATAAAATCCCTCCTGGCCAGAGACTCCAAAATCCTTTTACCTGTAAAGGGTTAAGAAGCTCAGGTAACCTGGCTGACACCTGACCCAAAGGATCAATAAGGGGACAAGATACTTTCAAATCTTGGGGGGGGGGAAGACTTTTGTGTGTGCTCTTTGTTTTGGGGGTTGTTCGCTCTTGGGACTGAGAGGGACCAGACATCAATCCAGGTTCTCCAAATCTTTCTGAACAAGTCTCTCATATTTCAAACTTGTAAGTAAACAGCCAGGCAAGGTGTGTTAGTTTATCTTTGTTTTCTCAACTTGTAAATGTACCTTTTGCTAGAGTGTTTATCTCTGTTTGCTGTACTTTGAACCTAAGGCTAGAGGGGGGTTCTCTGAGCTCTTTAAGTTTGATTACCCTGTAAAATTATTTTCCACCCTGATTTTACAGAGATGATTTTTACCTTTTTCTTTAATTAAAAGCCTTCTTTTTAAGAACCTGATTGATTTTTCCTTGTTTTAAGATCCAAGGGGTTTGGATCTTGATCCACCAGGAGCTGGTGGGAGAAAGGAGGGGGGATGGTTAATTTCTCCTTGTTTTAAGATCCAAGGGGTTTGGATCTGTATTCACCAGGGAATTGGTGAAGAGTCTCTCAAGGCTACCCAGGGAAGGGAATTAGCTTTGGGATGGTGGCAGCGGACCAGATCTAAGCTGGTTAAGCTTAGAAGTTTTCATGCAGGCCCCCACATTTGTACCCTAAAGTTCAAAGTGGGGAAGCAGCCTTGACACCAGGTTACCAGGAAAACCCCTCAGAACAGAAGCTTTCACATTGGTTTCATGGCACATCTCTACTGACATACCATAGAGTAGGCCTTTCATTGTGGCCAGCTATCCATATGCAGTAGAGTAGCTGTTATGTTATATGCTTGACTATGGGTGCCTCTGCACTTGCTGGCTGCAGCCAGAACCGAATGTGGAAATGCCAAAATACTGCAGTAAAGGGCTGTTCTCCTGGCATTGCCAGCCCAAATGGAAGGAAAAACTACAGGACATTTTTCAGGAAAGCCTGTATCTATGAGATTTCCAGCCCAGTTTTGGAGGCTGTTGGGGTTTGGATGCTCCTGAATGCTTATCCAGACCAAACCTCCTTGCTCTTTGTGAAGCCCAAACTGCCTTAGCTACTGTAGCAATGTAGTTTATGATAGAAGAGGAAGAGATGGATAAATCTCAGAGTTTGAGTGTCTGATGTACCACACTCACGGGCTTAAGAGTCCACTTAATCAGTTTATTGATGTAAACCTTTGGCCATTGAGAGCTTACTTTTAAAGGCTTTACATCTGCTCATATAATCCCTATGCAGATTTTCCCCCTTTAAATGCTATTACTAGAGATGGCCTGTACCAAATCCTGGGATGCTGGTTCAGATCCAAGTTCCCACTCATAATGGGAGAAATCCAACCGCCCTCCCAAATTTGGGAAGGAATTGGGGTTTGAACCCCCCAAATTCTATAGTGCATATATCCAGGAGTTTTGGTTTGACATATAAAAGGTCCAGATCCAGAATTTGGATCTGAGATTTCAGTTTGGGCCCATAGCTAGCTATTACCTATTGGATGGCAGATCTTTATTCCCAATACACTTTTCTCCTACCACTTGTATAAGTAATTCACATAGGGCCAAATCCTGAAGGCCTCACCCAGTTTTTACGCCATCCCATTGATTCAATAGGAGTTTGATTGAGCAAGGACTGAGTGAAAAACTGAATAAAAACTTCAGGATTTTCCTCATAAAAAAACAGAAAGGTACCAACATTTATTAAATATCTCTCTTCCCATAAATAAGATTATATGTCTTAATGTCTTCAGTCAAGACTGGATGCCTTTCTGGAAAATATGATTTTGTCAAACACAAGTTATTGGGCTCAAGACAGAGATAACGGTGTGAAATGTAATGGTCTGTGATATAGGCTATATGATCTAATGGCCACTTCTGGCTTTTCAGTCTATGAACCTGTGACTCTATCTGTCAAAATTGCAAATGATAGTATGATCCAGAGGACAGGGTGTTGGCCTTAGGGGCAAGAGATCTGGGTTCTCTTTGCGGCTCTTGTACTGACTCGCTACATACCAATGGGAATGCCATCTAAGACAAAATGCTCAAACGTGGGTTTCTAAGGTTAGATACCAAAATAAGTGGCCTATTTTTCAGAGGTGCAGCGTGAGAGTTGTGGGTGCTCAGCAGCTCTGAAATTAGGTGCCTACAAATAGATGTAGGTGTTTGATTTTAGGCACCCAAGTTTGAAAATGTGTGCCGCTTTCCCTGTCTGTAAAACAGGGATAAATGATGCACACCCTCTTCCTTTGTAAAGATCTGCTGATAAAACGTGATATATAAGTGCTAAATAGTACTATTATTATTAAATTCTGGGACAAAATAATAAATATATGGTAGCCTAGGTTGTCTTTCAAAGCTTGGAACGGGCTGTGGCAGCATTATCGAGTCCTGCAACATTCCCACCAACAATGAATGTGAGTGAGAGAGAAAGAGGTGTAATTGTTGCACTGACAGAAAAGATATAGACAGATGCACAGAAACATTCTGGAACAAAAATGGGGCTGCATCCACTGAAACAACAGATGCTGCCTTGTGAAAATATTTTTTCCATTATAGCTCTAATGTCATCTCCCATTTATCTCTCAGCAGTGCAGAAGGAACTCATTTCAAGGGTACCTATTCTTGCCAATAGCATTCCTCCTGGCTCTCAGCATCAAAAAAGGGAATGGGATTTTAACAGACATCATGGTGGGGACCATTTGTCTGCGATTAGACCCAAGAAAGGAAAGAAACTTTTGTCCCAGTGAAAGGAAAGCTTGTAGTTCATTAAGTGGTGGAGGGATTAACCATGTTGAGGGCTCTGCTCTGAAAAGGTACTAGAGATAGCCATGGGAGGGGTGAGGTTTCTCTCTAAGAACTTTCTTCCTATTCTCTTCTATTCTGTAGGTCTTTAATGGCTTCCCTGTGGTGGGGCATGTTGTAAGTAGAAGATTCTTTTCTTATTAGAGGGCTTTCTCTCCTCTACCCCCCTTCAGCCGGGTCTCTCTTTATCATCTGCCAGTTCATTATGGTCTTCAGCTAAGGCGTACCAGTTTAGGACTAAGCTAAAGAAAGTAAAAGAAAGAGGTTGGGGGAGGGAAGAGTCCGTGAACCAATTAATTTAGAAGTATTCAGGCCTGAGAATGTAGGCCACTTGAGAAGAAACATTGACAGAAAAAAAACATACAAACCTTTCACAATGTTTTCTTTCAGGTTTCTGCTACTGTTGCACAAAACTCTTGAGAGCTTTGATTTTTACAATTCTAATTTTCTTTGATTGAAGAGTTTCTCCATTAGAAATATTTCACATTTTTACAAGTGTTAGAACTTCACATGAACTGAAACCCAATGCTTGTTGCTTTGAAGGGGAGAGTGGAGGTGTTTTTTCAGTTATCCTTTGCGTCAAATCCTGAAGTTCTTGCTCAGGCAAAACTCCAGTTGTGGCCAGTGGGAATCTCCCCTGACTGGTTAGAAAGTGAGTTAAGGGCCTTAGGGGTTAGTCTCCTGCATTTAAAATGGAACATTCTTTCTTCAACTGAAATAGTTTTTGTTTTATCAAACCAGTGTTCTTGTAAGAGACTGAAATCTATTCAGTATTATTAAAGGTTTGGTTGGTATAATTCTATAGATACCTTACATGGGGCTTCCTTTTCTTCTTTCTCAGGGCTTGATTAAACTTGGAAATGTACTGAAATAGCTGTTCCGGAGTAGTTTTTTAAGTGGAAGCCCCTGTGTGGACATTCTTATTCTGGAATGAGGCCATGTTTACATTACAAAATTATGGCGACCTAATGTACGTCGGCATGCAGTCACCGCAGTTATTAAATCACTGGCTGCCTTACGCTTACATGAGTTTAAGTATGAGGCTTAAACAATCATTTTAAGTATGTGTAATCTAGTCATAAGGGAGTCTGTATGTGAGAATATAGTGGAGTATAAGGGGAGTTTGCTTTAAAGTAAGAGGGCATGACTCCATCTTACACATCTCCTATGAATTTGGCTCTGTGTGTCTCAGAGGATGTATTCCTTGCTAACTACAGTCTCAGTATCATCAAAATACTCCGCGTTTACTATATTGTTATTAGAGATGAGCCAGAGCTGCATAACCCATATAGTAACAGCTCCCTGTTTTGCCCAAGATGTCTAAACCAGCACATTTAAGTTATTGTCTCCTCATTCTGGAAGCCTCTCCATCTGTCATAATTGATGTGACTTGTCCTAAATATGCCTGCCCAGCTACAGTATGAGTGATTGTCAACAAGAGAATACAACTTAGCTGGATAAATACACAACTTGTCTGGTACTTGAAAAACTGCAAGTCATGTGTTCGTTAGCAAGTGTATTAGCATGTGTTGTGTTGGTATATTTTTTGGTTTGTGCAATTAGTATTTTAAAGGGGTGGTTGGAGTAAAGGGGGAAATATTCCTGATTAGGGACCCCAATGGGCTAGCATCACCTCTGATTATAGAAATTCCAAGAATAAATTGACAGCCTTGTGTTTCACCTTAGATTTGTTAGCAAGGTAGCCTGTAATCATGTCTGCAATGAGATTACCTACAACTGCTTCAGAAAGAGGGATTTGTCCTACACCTTTTAAAACCGCTCATATCCTCTGCCGCACTACCCAATTATACAGTACTTTGAGGTGTGGTTTAGAGGCACCTCCAATCCTCTAACTCCTTCACTTTGAAGCTTTGCTCCATTTTGAGTGCAAGAACACCCTTGTGAAAGTGACAAGATCCCGGATCTTGGAAGCACCTGCACAGAACAGTGCCTGGTCTAGGTAGAAGCATGCATAGCACGCTTCACTGGCATAACACTTCTAAATTTTGGGGACCTAAGTTAACTTCTCTGGCCCCAGTAGAGGAAATATTCGTTCTTCCTGACACTGGGACAGCTTTTATACGTACATATTTTTTCACTGACTCTGATATGGAACGGAAATAGATTTTACTCCACTATGGAGGAGGTGAGGAAATATTCAGATGCCTTAAGAAATGATGGTGACTGACAGGTTTTGCTGCTACTTCATGCTGTCCCCGTCCCTACAGTATTTCACTCATCTGTTTTGCACTCTGGAGACTCTAGGGATCTTGCATACATTTGGAGCGATGTTTTCAGAACTATGGAGGAGACCAAGAATGACAAGGCTTGTCCTTCCAGTGGTCCATGGATAGCAATATGGGGCCAGAATCTGTGCTCAAATACGTGTGCAATATCTGTGTGGCGTGTTTATATCTGAGGGCTTGAATTTTGGCCCTTTAATGCAGCATCAGCAGTGCTGATGAAATCCCCAAATCTTCCTTTTCAATTATTTCTCTGAGAATGATTCAGAAGCTACTAGAGGTTCCCCTTTAGAGTAAATGGAGAATTGTCTTTGACCATTTCCAAACCACTTTCTGTTTTTTTCCAGCAAGAGTTGCACATACTCAATTCTGCAAGTGTCAGCGCAAGGTTTACCCTGGCGTAAGCAATGCTGGCTTCCAGACTCTTATTGCCAGTTTACCCACAGAGCAGGGGCTGTTAGGTAAACTGGCAAAAAGATTCTGGTGAGTGGAGGTGCAGACAACATCTGCCTTTCCAATCCTCAGTTTGCCAGTTTAGGCGCAGCCGACACCTTTTTTTATATTATTTCTAACAGCTCCAGGAGATTTTCAAGCATGTTTTGTTTCAGTCAGTTAGAACTCACTGATTAAACTGATGTTTTGGCAAGTTGTTTTCTTCCTGGAGTCTGTTCTTGATGGAATGGGCAAAGGGAGACTCCACTGTTACAGACCATGGCCCATAGCCCATCTTTATGTAATCCCTCCCATACAATCTTCATACAAACATTTTGATTTATAAACTCTAAAGAGAAAAGCTGATTTTTAACTACGGATGGATGAACGAATTACGTAAAACAAAAACCCTTCAGGCTTTTGCACACAATTCACACTGAGCTTTTGTGTGATTCCAAAAAATCCCATTTCTATGATTTTTTCTTTCTTGTACCCTTTCGCACTTCCAGGTTCTGGTCTGAATCAAAAGCAGCAAGGATGAAATGCCACGAAAAGGCACACCCTTCCAAGACTTCCATGTTATTGGGCCCGGCAACCTCTCTGGAAGTCTTTTTTTAGTTCCCTTTTTAGTTCCCACCCTTAGATTGAGAACCTTTTACAATAAGATTATTAAAAATAATTTCTATATATATATGGAGATATACCTATCTCATAGAGCTGGTCATTGAGTCCAGCCCCCTGCCTTTACTAGCAGGACCAAGTACTGATTTTGCCCCAGATCCCTAAGTGGCTCCCTCAAAGATTGAACTCACAACTCTGCGTTTAGTAGGCCAATTCTCAAACCACTGAGCTATCCTTCCTTCCTTCAATAATAATAATGAAGATTGATTTTAATATCAGGAAGAGCTGAGGCGCTCCATTAAAAGGATTATTTTTTGTTGTCTGAGTGTGTCTCCCTGTTTTTCTTGTTGTGTTGTACATAAAGTATTGCTTAAGCTGTAGGGTGTAAATCAGCATAGAATCTGACCTGTTTTATACAGGAGGGCTGCTTTGCTCTACACAATCCTGTTAATTGCACTCGCTGACACATTTTACACCTTCTGCTCCTTGGGTAAGTCACACTCATTTGGCACACCCACTGAATGTCATATCAGTGTCGATTACACTGCATTATCACTTACACCCATTTTCTAACCACTTAACGCCTAACTGGTGACTTGCATCACTATGTGACATAGCCCCAGGTGTCTACAATGGCCCTATCGCTGCTGCACTGAAATCTTGAAATCAGCGAGTCCTGAGGCCACACTTTGGAGCCTGACTGAGGAGGCTCTGGTTTTGTGAATGCTTTCACAGGAGACAAATTGGAGACATTTTTGGCCAGATAAAGATGTTAGAGGCTGAAATGCATGAAAACATTGTAATACAGTATGTTAATCGTTCTTTTCCTGTCTCAAAAATGTCCATTTTTTTTCCTCGGGCAAAAATAATACAATACACACAAACACTCAAAGTTATTCCTAACATCTGGTTGAAAAGTCAGCCCTGACTTTAAGTTCTTAATTCAGATCTCAACCATGACAACCGCTCCTGGAAGGTATTTGTAAATGCTTTTATGCAGAATTCTAAAAAGTCTTTTTTTTTTTCTGGTCGACACAGTGGCAGGAACAATCATGTGTTTTGCCTAAAGACGATTACTTCCACTGTGTTTTTAACTTTACACCTGACATACTCGATCACAAAAATAATCACGTATCTTCAAACAAAATAAACCATTTTCTTTATTTCTTTTCTTTAAGACACCTCATCAACTTGGAAGGAAGTTGCATTTATAAAAAGATAAGTCATGTAAATAAGCTGGAAGAAATCGAAGGAAAGGCTCATCTCTTCTTTGGCAGGCATAGCTCTGTTAAACCATGATTCTGCTTTGACGCTTCAGTTACCTGAGTATCAGGGGGTAGCCGTGTTAGTCTGTATCTACAAAAACAAGAAGGAGTCCGGTGGCACCTTAAAGACTAACAGATTTATTTGGGCATAAGCTTTTGTGGGTAAAAACCTGCATCTGAAGAAGTGAGGTTTTTACCCACGAAAGCTTATGCCCAAATAAATCTGTTAGTCTTTAAGGTGCCACCGGACTCCTTGTTGTTTCAGTTACCTGACTTACCAGAACTGAAATGAAGAAGAAAATGGCTAATATTTCTGAAAAGTGTGTGTCTGTTGGGGGTGGTTGTTAGCTTTAAAAAAAAAAAAATCTGGGCACATTTGCAGATTGCCGTTTTATTGTGTTGGACAGGTGCTAATATACACAGAGCCCTATTCGTTCCTGGTGTGACTCCACTGTGAGCAAGTGTGGGAGAGGGGCAGGTGCCACTAAATATAATTTCTTGTATAATTTCAATTAAATCAGAGCAAGGCTGAATGTGACCCATTTTCTCTTTTCTCACACACATATATTCCAGCACTCAGATTCTGTTTTCATTTCATGTGTAAACAATTCCAGCAGAGTCACCTTCTACTGATTTCACACTATATTTTTGCAAGTTGTCCCTGGGATGTATAGCATTGATCTTGCTGAAGACTTTTATTGTTATCTTTTCAAACATTCCTTGCTGCCACCGTATTCGTTGACATATGCCATAGTAGCAAAGGTTTCTGCACATTTGAGCTAGATGGGAGTTTCTTACGGCAGTGGTTCTCAACCAGGGGTAGACGTACTCCTGGGAGTACGCAGAGGTCTTCTGGGGGGGTACATCAACTCATCTAGATATTTGCCTAGTTTTACAACAGGCTACATAAAAACCACTAGCAAAGTCAGTACAAACTAAAATTTCATATGGCTTGTTTATACTGCTCTATAAACTATACACTGAAATGTAAGTACAATATTTATATTTTAATTGATGTATAATTATGTGGTAAAAATGAAAAAGTAAGCAATTTGTCAGTAACAGTGTACTGTGACACTTTTGTATTTTTATGTCTGATTCTATAAGCAAGTAGTTTTTAAGTGAGGTGAAATTTGGGGGTACACAAAACAAACCAGACTCCTGAAAGGGGTACAGTAGTCTGGAAAGGTTGAGAGCCACTGTCTTGCGGTATACTTCAGCTTAGTACATGTGAACAAGTCTCCCCGTGATGGCTGGCCCACACCAAGTAGTTAATAAGAATTAACAGAGTTTCAAGTGATGTAGAGGGTTATGCTTTTGATGCTACTGCTCCAGGGATCGATTCCCACCGAATACCATTGTATCTGTACTTAAGAATTTGTTACAAATTGTTGTTAATCCTTTATTTAAAAACATCATTACTTATTATTTAAATATTTTTTTAAAATTAAAGCCAAAAACATGCACTCAATTCTTTGTTGGAATGTTACTCTATTGTAATTGAGAACAGAATTTGGCCTGTTGTATCAGTTTTGTCAGAAATCAAACCTTCGCTCCGGGCCAGATTGTAATCTTTGTCACTCATACTTGTTTCACTGAATCTCTCAAAAAAGGCACATGCAGTGGATTGAAACGCAGTAATACAGGCCATGAGTGATTGTTATCAGAATCCGGCCTTTAGGATCTTCTGGCAAAGAATAATATGCTAGCGATCTAATTGCTAAAATGAACAACTGACGGGTGTTTTAAAACATTAATTTGTTTTCCTTTGCCTGGAAAAGCAGACCACGCTTGTCTTTAAAGCAGTAAGTGGTTATTGATAGTGCTATATAAGTGAACAAAATAAAATGCTTGCAATGGCTGTTATCAAAGGGTAGGTCCTTAGAGATAAAGAGCTTTTGTATGCATGTGCACACCGACCCTCTCTTTCTATGGGTACACATGCAATATACAACAATGTGCTTCCCTCCTGAACTTTTTTGGGGCATGGCATGGAAAGACTGCAGCAGTCTTCATGCAGTCAAATCCCAGATGGGTATTGGTTTCAAAGGGAACGATGACTAGCCAGTATGTTAAATATTTTAATTCAGTAAAGCCTCCTGTTCTCCTTGATGTTTGCTAAAGTTACGTTCAGCAGCTGTAGAGGAGAATGTGCACAAGAAACCAAAGGAGAATCCTGTGTCCTTTCTCCCCTTGCCTGACCAGTAAATCTTAGCATTGAGTAGGCAGTCAGAAGCCCTCCTCACCTTGGTCTGTGGAACTGGGAGAGGAGCAGTGAGAGGCTTGGATGGAAGAAGAGCTGAAAGCAATGGGCCCAGGTGCCACCAGTGTTCTGAAATGTCACTTTCAAGACTATCAACAGTGAAGATTTCAGAACCTCTTGTAGAATAATCCCCACACGTTCTTTGTACCACTTCTGTATGTACCAAGAG
Source organism: Terrapene triunguis (assembly GCF_002925995.2). Lineage (NCBI taxonomy): Eukaryota > Metazoa > Chordata > Testudines > Emydidae > Terrapene > Terrapene triunguis. Next base: position 89,844,602 of record NW_020664417.1, on the reverse strand, counting down.
ACACTTGTGCAGAAGAATCCTTTCATGCATGTACCTTTGTAGAGAAAAATCGATACAGCAGATGATATCCTTCAGTGCATTCAATGATAGTCAACCCTCTATAATTACCATTTGTTCTGTATGCTATGGCATGGATGGACAGACAGACAGATGGGTCTGAAGTTTCCCAGAATTCAGGGGTGTCTGGATCAGGGTTGAAATTCTTGGACGCTAACAAATTCATCAAAGGATTTTTGAGGCTCTCTTGCACCTGCAGTTTGAACCTATCCTACCCAGCAGCAATGCAGGGATGTGGCTAGGAAAAAAGTGAGCAGAAGAAGGCATCAGAGATCCTCCTGGCTTTCTAGCCAGCCATGCCAGTGGTCTTTCCCTGTGTTCTTTCCTCAGGAAACCCAATACCATCACTAGCTCCTTCTGCTATCCTTCCAATGATGGTGACATGATGTAGCAACTCCCAGCTGAGAACAGCTTAGCACAGCACCTGAGCTCATACTTGCTGGACCAGCATGAAGCTTCCTTTAGCACACCTAGTACATTTTCTGTCTGCAGACCACAGAGGTCCCAATCTGAGTCTTGGCTAGGGTAATGTGCAGGAGGGCAGAGGACCCATGCATCTCACCAGTCCTGAGGCAGAATGGTTAGGGGTGTTGGGAATTTTGTTATCTGAGCAGGTCTGCTGTGCAGCAGTTAGCAGACATAAAAGAAAGCTGTTTTCTGTACTGCCACTAATGAACCTAGTTCTGCTACCATATCTGTTCTTAACCATGATTTTCTGCAGTGAGCTCTTCCACTTTCTTGTCCTGTAAATTGTTGGACTTTTAGATCATAATCAAAGAGCTTCTCTCTTACTTTTCACAGTGCAAAGTTCAAATTTGTTATTATCCACTGTGCTGCAGCTGGTTAAATCAATCCGTTTTTGACAATTTTTGCAGAGCATTGAGTATTTGATTAGCTCGTTCCATTTTCCTTTCAATTCATGATCAGTTATGTTCTTGTTCAAAAGCAGTAATGTGTGACATAAAAGCCATTTCTCCCCTGTCCGTTGGCTACATTTGTCAACAACTTTAATCTATAGCTGTTGTGGTTTTAATGCCCGGTTCATTTTATAAATGACCTCACCTCATGGGAGCTTATGGTAAAACAAAACAGTCCAGTGTGGTGGCGGAGGTTGGTGGGGAAAAAATCTTGTAATTATCCTCTTTCTGCTTCCTTAAGAAGTTGTCTGAGTTGGAAAAATTTGTTGGGTCATCCAATCCTTCTTGCATTGAGCAAGGTCACCTACACCACTGATTCCCAACCTTTTTGGGTAACTCTTCCATTTTACCAAACCAGGACATCAGCAATACCAGCTAATATCTGCCCATCTCCCATTCTGTCACAAGTGATCTAACCTACACTGCAATTAGGGTTGCTCCAAACCCCGGTCTTATTTGCCTTTGCAGTAGGGCTTCCTTTCTTTTTAATGCGAGGGTAACCTGTGTCATGGCTGCTTCATGTCTTTCACTGATCACACATATTTACTTTGTTGCTGAAAGCAAAACACTTGTGAATTCCTCGGTCCTGCTAGGTACAAGAGTGTTGTTGGGCCCCAAGGAGTGTGTCTTGTGTTAATGGTGAAGACCAGGGCCAAATTAAAGGTTCACAAAAATGGATACTATCATACAGGGATAGACCGTGATACTCTTACACACAGGGGTACCTTACTCCTCTAATAGCACAGTGGGACCACTTGTGGAGGAGGGTGTCGCCCAATATGAGTAAGGGAGTCAGACTCTGGCCCTTAGTTTGTACAACGCCAGGCACAAACTCTTATCTGCTTCTGTGCTTTGTACAGAACTGACCATGCTGTTGACAATTAAAATAACAATTAACAACACTTTGAAATAGATTGTCAATACCCTTTTAAAATGAGAGCTGTGGGTAAGGTGCCCCATTAACCGTTTCCTTACAATATTGCTTAAGAACAAAATCCTCAACAGGCATAAATTGTCACAGGCCCATTGAATCTATCAAGATCTATTTGAGCTACTGGCCACATTTACATTTCAATACCTTCTGCACAGCAGTCATACAAATTTCTCTATTTTGAGGCAATATAGACCTTCTCTATTCGTACTTTCGCCAATTTTTATTTTTTTTTTAATTAAAAAACATGAAAAATGTGAAGAATTGTTTCTCCTTAAAAAACAAAAAACACAGAGACTGACTGATGATATAGAGCCAGGATATTGTTTTTTCTTTTCTACTTTCAATGGCTATAATCCATTATTTATAATCGACAAACAGGACATTTATCTCTTGGAACCAGAAAAAATAAAAAGAAGTGATAAATAAATAATGGGAAATTGCCTTAACTCTTCCATCCCCAATCCCCCCATGAGACTATGCCTGAGTCCCACAGCACCAGAGTAAGTGTGCAGAGTTTCTGTGCAGAGTAAGTGTAGCCAAAAGGTAGCCCATGAGCAGATATGGGAGTTCTATGATGTGACCTGCAGCCACCCTCATTTTTTGTAGTTGAAGTAGAATGCTGCGGATGTCAAGATGGAGCTTGACATGCCCATCCGTGATTGTACTCTCCATATACTGAACATCCATGTTAAAGGTGGAGGGTGGCTGCCGTCTGCTCTGCTTCATACAAAATTGGTGCACCTCTTCAACTTCTGAGATGTTGCCAATGCAGCCTTCAACTGGAGCATCTGTTTATTTGAGTGATATTTAATGTACTTTTAGAAATAAAAACAGAAGCACCCTTCTGCTCCTTTTAAAACAAACTCCTAGATTCTGCCAAAACAGCCAGTCAGTATAATAGAAGGATTTACCTCTAAAGACCCTTTCGTTCATTCCCCAGGCCTTTCGTTCCAACACAAAGGATTCTGGTTAAATGGACTGGGTGATGAAGAGGTGTCTATCAAATTGTGACATCTGTTTTGTGCCCATGTTGAAATATGGGCACTGTGGCCTCATTAGTTCTGACTTGCTCAGGGGCTGCATTCTAGGCAGCTGCCCTGCCCAGGGAAAGGTATTTGACACCTCATTGAAGGACTATCACTGAGAGTCATCAAGGTTAAAGTCCGAGGCTATCAGCTTTGATTGATTCTCAAGTACTGGCCCATCCCCATGGAACAATGGCCTGCAAGGGATGGTGGGGCAAAGCATGACTGTTGGGTATGGATCTTCACAGTATGAGAACCAGGCACAAAGACAGAGGGCAGAGGCCCTATTGAAGAGCGGGATTTGCTCTCTGCAAGGGGGTCAACAATCACCACACAGAAGCAGGGCTTGCAGGAGAGAGAGGGGAGGAGGAGCTCTGCCCGGCTCGAAACACTAACAAACCATGAACTGACTAGAGGGTGAGCTAAGGCTAGGGGAAGAGGTGCCTCAGAATTTTTAGTGTTTTTCAAAGAGCTATATCTCTCAAGTGCTTTAAGAGTAACGTCACTGTGGTTAGGAAATGCCTTTACTGAGTCTCTGGGCCTTGCTTTCCTGTCATGTTGTCTCAAAGGGGTTAGACAAGTAAGCCCTGAGAGTCCACACCCTAGCGGGAACTCTGAGAGAATATTTGTGACTGAGGAGCTCTCAAACATGGGCTTACGGTTCTAGGGCAGCTTGACGGTGGAGTCCTGTGTCCCCAGGAGGGGTATCAGACAAGAGGTCTGAACCCGGAAGTGTGCCCTAGGGTCCCAGAACTAGAAACAATGACTAGACTCTACCAAATCCCAGTTGGCTTGGAAGCACGTGCAACCCAGCAATTAGGTCCACTCAGAACAGAATAGTGACTGCACAGTGGGTTACTGGGCCAGTTTGTAACAGACTGGGCCAATATTAGGTTAATCCTGTTGCCTTATGCACTGATGTAGACCCAGTGACTTAACCAGAATGCTTCCATGAATAAGGTGAGTGTGACATCGAGACTCCTTATTCCCTAGTTTTTATTAGCAGACCGAGTTGATCCAAAAAGCTTTGCTTCATGTTAGGTTGTGAGGAAACCTGCCTCCGTACCTGAACAGGAGTGCATCTTCTGTTTGTCTTTTTTTTTTTGGAGAATTACAGCAGTAAGAGCTGGAATAGGCCCATTAACTGAGCTAGTCTATACCCCTACCAGTGTGGCATGATGCATCAGTTCTCTCCATGATGCCATCTAGTGTTTTGACCATGACTGTGTCACTTGTCTCTAGTGATAGGGCTTTTCACCTTGGGAGACTCTTCAAGTGTAAGGAAATTTTCACTTCTGATGTTCTTTTGCTCAATTTCTTTCTATTACGCATGGTAATGGTCCTTTTGATTATCCAGCCTAAACAATTCTCCCCCTCCTTGGTGTTTACAGCATCTGATTCCTTGCGTGCAGTCATCATACCCCCCTTCCCCTTTACTTACTCATTGTTTAGTCATCAAGGCCTTTCCTCATGCACACATCTACCCAGGGAACAAGGTTTACCAGACTTCCTACTGTGTATGTGTCTGTACTTTTGCTGGGCTCAGCCCCTGGTGCCAGCCGGCACACATACCGTATGTTGTGGGTGATTCTCAATGCCCTTGGAATTACTTCACTGCCGTCAGCTTGTAGGAAAGAAAAATTGAACTGAAAACTGAGCCAGCGCAGTCCTGGGAGCGACCAACTCAGAGTGGAAACAAGTCAGCATCAAGCAAAACAAACAGGGGAATGTGTCAGCTGGATAATATGAGCCGTGTTTTATAAAGGAATTTCAAAAGGACCAATTAGGCTTCAATAGGGAGCCAGGCCTTATATTTAAAGCTCATAGATACACTAATCGTGACATTCCAATTAAGAACTGTTGTTTACTGGGTTTTGTTTTTTAAGGGTATAGCTTTCTGTTTAAATACCATTCTTGTAAAGATTTGGCATGATCTGGGACATTTTTCCCATCTTGGTTACCTCATGAGAAATTTGCGGTCCCGCTCTGTGACAACACTCTGGTGTCTATGTTACCATTGAAGAAGCATAAATAAAAGAACAATAAGACCACATGCAGTCCCCCTGCAGAGCAGGAACAAAGCCATGGGGTAAAATAATATGCCAGTGAGAATAGTAGACCAGATAATGTATCAGCTCCCAATTATTTATAAGGTAGAGTGAAGTATTTCAAACGATCAGAGAACGGTTTTTTTTTAAGCTATTGACTATTATGATACAGTTAAATTATAACTGAATATCAAAATGAAATCACCAGAGGTCATTTAAAAAGGCTGTGGAATCAACTATGTATAGTTTCTGAAACCCAATGGCTTTTTTTCCCTTTTGCATATATTTCTGACACTTTCAGCCATTCAGACTCCTACATCTCGAAAGAAAACACATCTCAGGTGTCACATTAATCTGGCTGGTATGAGACTGGCTAGCAACTTGCTGTTTTTGGATATGGATGCCTTGTCCATTTAAACGAGTTCAGCAGTAAATAGTAATAATAGACCATAGTGGTGCAGTCTTTCAGAGACGAGACAAGAAGCTATGCTTGTTAAAACAGAAGGATACCCCAGAAGCAGGAAATTTTAATGAAAACAGGAGCAATTATTAGAAGTGCTTTCACATGATCCAATCCTTCATTCAGAACAGATAGTAGATAATGTTTTCACCCCTCAGCTCATAGAGAGCCCTTTCCTGAGGGGTCTTGTGCCCTTTCCCTGGATGTATCTATAGTACCGCGAACATTCTTTTATTATCATGCATGATGAATTTGTAACTTTTGCATGCAATCTGTGGCGCAGAGCCTATGCTATGGAATGTGGTTCCAGGCCCCTGGGATTTATGGGGCTGCAGATGCAGAGACTCGAGTCAGTCAGATTCGTGGCCCAGTGTTACAGGCCGTGAAGGGTAGACACTTTCTTCCTGGTGTAAATTTCCACTTGGAGTGTGAAGGCCCGAGAGATTTGGATACATTTGGGAATCAGAGTGCTTCTTTTAAACCAGAGGCAGAGAACCTTTTTACTATCGGGGGCCACTGACCCACAGAAAAATTCAGTTGTGGGCCACACACTGCCCCACGGGGGGCTGGGGGAGGCTTGGGGCTTCCCCTAGGCTCTGGGATGGGCCAGAAATGAGGGGTTCAGGATGCAGGAAGGGGACGAGGGGTTGGAATGTGGGAATGGTCTCAGGGCTGGGACATGTGGTTGGGGTGGGGGTGCAGGCTCTAGGAGGGGGCTGGGGTGTGGGAGGGGGCTCAGGGCTGGGGCCGGGGGTTGTGGTGCAGGAGGGGGTGAGGGGTGCGGGCTCTGACCGGGCACCACTAACCTCAGGCAGTGCAGCGAGGCTAAGGCAGGCTCCCCCACTGCCCTGGCCTGGCCCTGCACCGCTCCCGGAAAAGGCCACAATGTGGCCAGACAGCTCTGCATGGTGCGCGCTGCCCACGCCCACAGGAGCTGCCTCACAGCTCCTATTGGCCGCAGTTCCTGGCCAATGGGAGCTGCCGCAGTTCCCAGCCAATGGGAGCTGCTGGGATGGCGCCTGTGGGCAGGGGCAGGCGCACGTGGACTCGGAGCTTCCCTGATTGTCCAACCGACTGGCCTGGCACCCTAGCTTTCCCCTGCAGCGGGGCAATCCAGTGCTCGCGGCTTCAGCCGGGCGGGGGGGTGCCTCGGCTCAGGGCTTCCGGACTGCAGCATGGAGATTTGGTGCTGGCTGGATGAAATTAAGCAGGGGGGTGGATCCGGCCTGTGGGCCGGAAGTTCTCCACCCCTGTTTTAAACTGATCCTTCACAATCTATCCAGGGTCACCCACAGTAATAATTACCCTTAGAAATAACAGCATGTAGGTTTAATGACATGCATTAATAAAAGTGCTTGTTTTTTGCAATGAAGGAGCGCTGCTTGTTACCACGGATCCGGGTTTATAGAGAGAGAAACGCAACAACTCAGCTTTGCACTTCTATAGCTCCCTCCACCCAAGGATCTCAAAGCACTTTATACACGGATATAACCAATATGTCCAAATGTCTACATGACACCTCCAACACCTGTTCTCTTCATACTGAACAATCTACCTGGAGTCCAGAGTGGTCACTGAAGAATTTTACATTGAATTAAATGTAGATAGATTATCTGATCAAACTGTGAGTGGTTGGAAGGATTTTAATTTCCTGTGTATTTTAAAGTTTACATTTAAAATATCTCATATCTGTTTTGTCATTAGCTAACTGCATGCAGGATATATATTAAATGCAAGATTATTTTATACACTCAAAATCCACTGAAATACTAGATGAGCAGTTCTCAACCAGGAGTCTTAGGCCCCCTGGGGGGCCACGAGCAAGGCCAGCATCAGACTCACTGGGGCCAAAGCCCCACAGCCCCGAGCCCTGCCACCTGGGGCTGAAGCGAAAGCCTGAACAACTTAGCTTTGTGGGGGCATGGGGCCCCAGGCAACTGCACTGCCTGCTATCCGCTAATGCAGGCCCTGGTTTTAGATGCAGAAAAACAGGTGTGGCACAGGTGGGCTGTGAAGTTTTTATAGCATGTTGCGGGGAGAGGGCTCAGAAAGAAAAAGGTTGAAAACTCTTGCACTAGATAATTGTTTAGAATTGTGATGTCTTAGGAGAAAACTCTGTCGTAGTAATCATTCTAATAATGATAAAGCACTAGCCTAATTGAAAATATCTCCATTGATGCTGTTGAAATATATCATATCTTTCATAAACTTGGGCAGAGGACATGACGGTATCATCCATTTTTGCCACCAATGGATGATATGCCTGCCTCTTGCCATTACTCATCCTTAAAGTCAACCCCTATCAGCTAATCCAAATGTAAAGGCGTTAAATGGCATCTCAGCTAGGTGATAAGTGGTGTTTATGAGGGGCTTAACTATCTCTACAGCTACCTATAGGAAAAGTAGGGTGTTGTTTTTGAATAATCTTGATAAGGCCCTGGGTGTTAGCTAATTTGAGTTTAATTGGCAGTCATTTAATTTGAATTACAATAGGGCCACAAACTCTAGTTTAGTCTAAACATATCCTAAGGCTATGTCTACACGAGAGAGTTTACAGCAGCAACACTGATGCCGCTGTAGCACTGCTAGTACAGATGCTCTAAGCCAGTGGTTCTTAACCTTTACTACAGCCTGCACCCCTTTGGCTCTCAAAATATGTTCTCGCACCCCTTATCAAAAATCAAAATATGTTCTCGCACCCCTTAAACCTAAAAAATATGTTCTGACACCCCTTAAACCTAGATATTTTTTTTGTATATTACAGTAATCATTAAAAAATGTATAATGTTAGTAAATACATAGGTTTGATGAAACAAAGTAGTTGTACTTACATGCCTGTGCTTAATTGGTGTTTTCGATGATTTAGCTTCTAAAAAATCCACCTGCAATGAGCGGCGGTAGCTATGTTGGTGGGAGACGCTCCCCTGCCAACATAGCGCTGTCCACACCAGTGCTTAGGTAGGTGTAACTTGCATTGCTCAGGAGGTGGCTAATTTACACCCCTGAGCAACATAACTTTTATATTGGGCTAATCTATAGTGTAGCCATAGCCTTAATCTCTTTGTGCCTCAGTTCCCCATCTGCAAAATGGGGTTAATGATACTTCCTTTCTCTATCCTCTCCAAGATCTTCAAAAGTGGCTAATGATTTGGGGTGCATTCATTTTTTAATACCCAACTTCACATACTTTAAAGGGGGCCTGATTTTCAGAAGGTGCTGAGCATGCACTCTGAAAACAGGCCCCTGCAAGTTGGGCTCTCAAAACCAAAGGCACTCAACATCACTAAGGTTATGTGTACACTGTGAGCTAAGGGTGTGATTCCCTTGCTCATGTACACATACTCATGCTAAATCGCATTGAGTTAGCGTGTGTATAAATATCAGTGTAGGTGGGGTAGCACGGGTAGCAGCAGCGGAGGCATGGGTGAGCCGTGCTGGGTACATACCCATTAACTTCAGGCAGGTTTGTACTTAGCACATCTCAGCCATGGCTTTGCTGCCACTGTCGAGGCTATTGCGGCTACACTGCTCTTTATACTCACGCTAATTCGATGAGAGCTAGCAAGAGTACGTGTACACGAGCAAGGGCAGCACAACCCTCGCTTGGGTTCTAGACATAGGTCACTTTCAAAATCTTGGCCTTCATCGATTTAGATTGTAAAGAAGGTGAACTAGTTCTGCTATGGTTTCATTCTGATGTATTGGTCTTACCCTATTCCCTGTTATTGCTCCCTTATGCTACAGGCAATATGCTAGGATAGTATTTTTCAAAATCAGGGAGTCTCATTTCATCCCACATCATGAGGCTCTTGTAATGTTGTTAAATGCCCTTTTGCCTTTTTTCACTATCCCACAGAAATAATTTCACTATATAAGCCATTGTTTTGAAGTATGTTTTAGAAATTTGTAATGGCAGCTTGGGAATATATAGATAATTGTGGAGCAACCATTTTTACCGTTTGTGTTTTACCCCACATAGAAAGCTGTAATTTGTTCCATGTAATTAGGTTAGGTTTAATTTTGGGTACAAGTAGACCAATATTATCCAGCATAATATACTATAATCCTCCCTTTAAGTAGGTTGCCAAGTGTTCCATTTGTTTTGGGAACCAACAAAATTGCCACTTGTCCAGAGTTGTACTTGGACAGAATTGTGAAAGTGGTAATGCTTCTCTCCTTAGGCCAGTTTATTTTGTAGCAGACAGTGTTCCAAAGATATCTGCAATGTTCATTGAACATTTTATAGATTCTCCACGATACAACATTGTGTCATCTGCGTCAGATAAGGATGCATGCTGAATGGTTCCTGGAAGGTGCTGTGTGACTTCAACTCCCAAGTTAAGTGTCCTCAAGTTAAGAGGTGTTGAGGGTGCTCAGCACCTTGAAGGATTTGGCCCAGAATGCCTTATGCTCCTTGCCACTTATATAGATTCTTTTAATTCTGGCATCCCCTTCTACTGCAGTGGATAAGAGTTCAGTATGAAAAGCAGAAGTTGCATTAACATGCCTGCCATATTCTGCAAACCAGTGATATTGCTGATGACACCTGCCCGTTGTTAATTACCTTAGGCAATTTATTACTACATAACACTTTATTTATAAAGTATTGATCCAAGTTAAAAGCTTTCTAGACTGCACATAGGTATTTCCTCTCCACCCTTTCAAATGCTTTCTCTTCACCTCACTTTCAGTGGATTACATGTCATATACAAAGCCCACCTGGCAACAGGTGTTTGAATCGTTTAGCACAAGGTTCTCAGATCATCAATGGGCTAGCAGTTGACTCTTCAGATTACATAAATTTTCAAATATACATCTATTAAGGGTATTGGCCTGTTGTTCTTATAGAGATGTGGAATTTTGTTCTTCATTGGGATGAGTTAATACAAGGGCGATATTTAAATCTGAGAGGAAAGATTCTTTAGCATATTTCTGTGCCTTGCTGAATACTTGGTGTGAGATCTGGACAACTTGAGCTTGATCTGTTTTCCAAAATACAGTTGAGAACCTGTCCTTTTCAGTAGACTTCCCTGCATTTAAAGTTTTTTAGTGCTCCTGTCATCTCTTGGTGAGAGAAGAAAAGATCAGTTCTTTCTCTCTCTTTTCTCAACTTACTTCAGGATTCTCTAGTATATTTTCTGCTGTTCCTGTAGATTCTTATTTCTTAAAATTCTCAAAACACAGCAAAAATAAATACCTCGGGGTTTCTTCTTGAGCTTCCCTGTGGGAAATCCAGTTGAAGGAATTTATCCACTGTGCTTGACTATTTTTAGAAAATTAGGCTACCTTCAGCTAAGCAACTTTTTATACCATGTTTGTAAAAGCTCACTGAAGTGAATGAAAAGATTTCCTGTGACTTCAGGGGCCTTTCTGCCCCACGTAAAGCAATGCACACAGGTTTCAGCTTTTCTATGCTATAAAGTAGTCCTGAACCTTAACAAGTTCCTGGAGAGTTAGTTTAGTTTTAGAGTTTACATATTAACCTGAAGGTATTTAATTATCTTCTCTAGGGCAATTATATTTTCTCTCTCTGACTTCTTAACCACAAGATGATTGTGAAATGAATAAGCCCTGAAAAACACTATAAAAGACTCTTGTAGTGTTGTTGAAGAAACAGCTGAGTCCATATTCCTATCCATAAAGAACAGAATTTCAATTTCCAACTCATCATGATGTATCCGTTCCTTCCACACTGAGGTATTAACTTGCCATTTTAGGAAAGGTCAACACCCAGGGTTAGTATGATTGATATTTTCGTTCAACATCACGTTATAAGAATCATTTAAGAACCATTTCTGCACTGTTGATAGGACGTCTATGTTTGAGATCCAGCTGGAATTTTCTTTATACTGACTATTTCCAGCCGAGTGAATGATTAGGGAGATTTATATACACATGTGAATGATATTCCTATTCATGCTTTGGTGCAGGAAATAATAAATATTTATTGGTGCTACTATATAGGGTAATGATAGAGATATAACTTAGTTTGTGTGGGAAATGGCAGCTGCCAGGACTCACACGGAGTGTAAACTAGTGGTTAGAGTAGAGGGCTGAGAGCCCGGACTCATGCGGGCTGAGAGCCCGGACTTATCCCTGGCTCTGCCACAGTCTTGTTGTCACTGATCTGGGGTTAGTCACATAGGCTAAACTTTTCAGAGGAACTTAAGTAATTTAGGAGCTTTTGAAAATGGGAATTAGGCTCCTAAATCACTTATGTCCTTTTGAAAATTTTACCCTTGAGCTTTTTATGCTTCAGTTTCCCTATCTGTAAAATAGGCTGACATTTAGGATTGCTAATGTCCACAAAAAACGGGCACCTGGCAATCCTATGTGGCACCTGGACACAGAAGCCAAAACTGTCTGGGTAAAATCTGGACGGGGTAAGTGGATCAAGAATGGAATATCTGACTCCTGATGTGGTACAGTGCTCAGCACTGAGATCTGTGTGCGTTGTGACATGCTAGGAAGAGAAATAACCTCACCAGGAAGGAGGATTCTGTTTGATTTCCCCTTTGGAATAGACACCTGAAGATGAGCAGGAGGGCCTGTTGTGAGGAGGAGTCAGGATGGCTTGGGAAGGAGGGAGGCAGGCCTGTGACTGCCTTTGTAAAGTAATTGTTTTAATGGATCTGTCAGGGAGCTGTGATGGTACAGTGATTAGCTCCAGCTGTTTGCCCCGGTGGTTCATGTTGTGGTTAGGGCAGATGGGCCGTGATTGGGAACATAGCTCTGATTATTCTGCCAGCTTTGTGGAGCTTTATAGATAGTGACACCTTTGCTTTTGAGAATAGAAATAGGACCTAAACAGTGCAAAGCACAAAACATTCACAAGGGGGGTTTCAGGTGCTTTCCCTGGCTTTGTGGAGGGTGAGTGAAAAGGAAGGAATGTTTTAAAGATGGACTCCGATCCTAAACTTTCATAAATCACCATAGCTCTATTGAATATAATGGAGATGCGCTGATTTACACCAGCTAAGGTTCTGGTCCAGGATTTATAACCAAACCATGCAACATGGCATTGAGGGTGAGTTTTGAATGTCAGAAGGAAATGGTTACATCACCACCTCCTACCTTCGTTCTGCAGGCAGGGCCCCATTGATGACTATAATACCTCTGCACAGGCCTTAGAGAATGCAGTTCTTAGAATTAGCAAAGAAGGAAAGCTTGAGGGTAATGATAATATATTGACTTTTGCTTTTGACCCTAAAAGATCTACTTATCAGTCCATTTCATATTCCATGTATATGCTTTTTCTGTCTGATATATAATTCTTACTGATGGTACAATTACACCCTATTTCCAACCACAGCTCAGGGTTCTTAGTACAGATTCTGATAACTGGATGAACCAGCTGTTAGCATCTGGGTTTGTAAATTCTTCTGGGTCTGTAGTATTGTTATAGTTATGCCATATCTGTTTTAAATGTTTCCAGGGGTGAAGGAATCGGGCTTCTCTTACTTCTCTTGGAAAACTTCCACAGACTAATAGACGTCACCGTTGGGAAGTTTTCATATATTCAACCTAAATATTACTAATTGCATCCTATTATTCATGTAGTTATTCTACTGATGTCCCTAAAATTTTCCTCTCCCTTCTTAGTGTTCCATCTCCCCACCTTATGCATTTAATTTTTTAAAGGAAATATATAATCCTTGTCCAAACCAAAGCTTTTTAACAAGGACCAAAACAATACACCACAGCATTCCTTAGTGATTGCTGGAGCGAATAGATCAGAACTAGAGAAAACTCCTCCCCTCCCGGTATGGAAACTTGCAAGTAAATTGGAGTCTTCATTGGGAAGCATTTGTATTTGGACCTGCAGCAGCATCTGCATTCACCTACATACTGAGATGTGGAGTAATAACAGTCAGCACTAATATAGAGTTTTACATCCATAGATGTCACAATGGATCTGTGCATCATTATCTCCATTTTACAGGAGCCATAAGAGTTTAAGTGACTTGCTCAAGGTCCTGTAGAGAGTCACTGGTTTAGCCAGGAATAGAACCCAGGTTTCTGACTCCCCGTCCAGGGCTCTAATCACTAGATCACACTGCCTCCTCTCAATATGACAGGGCAGGTTTGTTGAAATCATTTCCTTTGTAATAGATTTTGACTTGAGGGAGCCTGCCAGGCCTGTGGCAGAGGAAAAATCAGGTTTTTTTTAATAGAAATTATCACAAAATGGATAACACTTAAAATGCAACCAAACCATTAACACAAAGTGTTGTTTTATTTTTAGCAAATTCTGGGCTTGAGTATCAATGGTTATTTTTGGCACAGTCAGAGCCAAAAGCAGACATCTCTTCAGTGCCCAGTCTATTGCCAAACTTTCTGCCAGTAACCTTTCAGTTATTTCTTTAAAAACAGTGTAGTGCTCCTTGGCTATGTGCTGCCTGGAGCAGGTTTGGTCTGTTTCACGTTAAGGGCTTTTGTTTGGCTGGGGCAGAAAAAGGGGTTTTTCCTTATTTTTCTCTTTAACTATTCCTAATCCTTTTGTTACATTGCACCTTTCCCAACACAGAAAGGCCATACTAAAGTCACTTCCTGCTTTCCCTTCACATTACCCCTGTTGATAGAGTAGACAGGTTAGGGGATAGGAAGAGCAAGCCGAAGGGTTGTTGGAAGAGCTGTGGAAAACTTTCATGACACCGAAAACTTGAACCAGTTTCTTAATACTGGGCTGAGTTCCAATCAGAGACAGGCCCCAAGTATCCGAGCGCTCCTTGCACAGAGAAGTTCAGATAAGAACTTAGTTACTGACTCTATCTCTACTAGGAGCTCAACCACACATTCAGACCCAGGCATCCCTGGAGGTGAAAGAAATTCAGAACTGGATCCAGATCCAAACTTTGCACCTTAAGCCTGTCTTGGGTTTCAACCCAAACCAGGCTGATGTTAGTGTTGTCAGTCCCAAGGGCTCAAAACTCATGAATCTGGCTTCTGCTTTCGCTGAGCCTTTACGGTTTACTGGGGTTAAGTTTTCAGACTCTTCTCCATAACCATGAGGTCTAGATTTTTTTTTAAAGAAAATGAAAGCTGAGATTCTCAAGTAACCCCATGCCTCCGGGAGCTAAGGCTTTAAGGAAAACAGCAGCTATCATGAGACTCGCAATAAGATTGCTAGCTGATGTAGGTTTTCACACGGAAATCACGTGTCAGTGGATTTGCATGAATGTCACTGAGCCTTTGGGGTTAATTGAAATCTGAAATTCCAAATGAAACTCAACCAGTGTTAATCCACACTAAGGAGATCTGGGGGAAAGGATCATTTTAATCTCTGTGCGCCAAAAGCTACCAAGTGTTGTACAGTTGTGACTGTCTGCCTGTGTGTCCCCCAGGCACCAATCCCCATGCTAACTAGGCACCACCATCATGGTGGTAATAGACTGACAAAAAAGATTTTCAGAAAGTCTGTTTCTATTCTGTCCACAATTTTTCTTATTAATCTCTAGCTTGCTACGTAAAGAAGGCTGAACTAGTTTGAAATAGACTAGATAGGGCCTAATATTTATTTATTTTCTCTCTTTCTTTTCTTGGAATGAGGCAAAACCACATTTTCTCTATAAAATTCCCATGAACACTGGATCTAAGCAGGTTTCAGAGTAGCAGCCGTGTTAGTCTGTATCCGCAAAAAGAACAGGAGTACTTGTGGCACCTTAGAGAATAACAAATTTATTTGAGCATAAGCTTTTGTGGGCTACAGCCCACTTCATCGGATGCATAGAATGGAACATATAGTAAGGAGATATATATACACATACAGAGAACATGAAAAGGTGGGAGTTGCCCTACCAACTCTAAGAGGCTAATTAATTAAGATGGGCAATTATCAGCAGGAGAAAAAAAACTTTTGTAGTTTTGGCCCCTTTCACACAGTTTGACAAGAAGGTGTGAGGATACTTAACATGGGGAAATAGATTCAATGTGTGTAATGGCTCAGCCATTCCCAGTCTCTATTCAAGCCTAAGTTGATTGTATCTAGTTTGCATATTAATTCAAGTTCAGCAGTTTCTCGTTGGAGTCTGTTTTTGAAGCGTTTCTGTTGCAAGATTGCCACCTTTAAGTCTGTTACTGAATGACCAGAAAGGTCGAAGTGTTCTCCTACTGGTTTTTGAATGTTATGATTCCTGATGTCAGATTTGTGTCCATTTATTCTTTTGCCTAGAGACTGTCCGGTTTGGCCAATGTACATGGCAGAGGGGCATTGCTGGCACATGATGGCATATATCACATTGGTAGATGTGCAGGTGAATGAGCCCCTGATGGCATGGCTGATGTGATTAGGTCCTATGATGATGTCACTTGAATAGATATGTGGACAGAGTTGGCATCGGGCTTTGTTGCAAGTATAGGTTCCTGGGTTAGTGTTTTTGTTCTGTGGTGTATGGTTGCTGGTGAGTATTTGCTTCAGGTTGGGGGGCTGTCTGTAAGCGAGGACAGGTCTGTGAGAGTGAGGGATCGTTTTCCAGGATAGGTTGTAGATCTTTGATGTTGTGCTGGAGAGGTTTTAGTTGGGGGCTGTCTCCGGTATCGGATGCAATTCTGTGTAGCATTCCCAGCCCTCGCTCTTTCCTCAAGAGGCTGCTGACACCCATGTGAGCAAAAATTCCCCTAATTCATGTTAAGGCCCACGGTCTGCCTCCCCTAAACAAGCAAATATATTCTTCTTTGACTGCTTGTTCATGTCCATTCCAATTAGGTGAGTGCGTACGTGTGCAAGGCAGCCGGAAGATTTTTCCCCTAGCAGTATCCGTCGGGTTGGTCTTGGCGCCCCCTGGAGTGGCACCATCATGGCGCTCAATATAGGGCCCTATCGACCCGCCACCCCTTCAGTTCCTTTTTACCGCCAGTGACGGTTAGCTGGAACTTCCCCTTGCTCTTGTCGTTACAAGCGCATTTGGCAGTCTGTATATAGTTCTCATTAATACTGTAGTTAGTGTTAAGTAGTTAGTAGGTACTTTACTTAGTTCTTTAGTTTCCTTTGGAGGGGTTTCCTCTCAGCGCTATCCCAATGCTAGGGCATGCTGCAGTCTCCTGGCTTCAAAGCCTATGAGGTCTGCGGCAAGTGTATGCCTAGAAGCGATCCTCACACTTCGTGTTTGAAGTGTTAGGGGGAGAGCCATCAAAAGAATCCCTGTAGGATCTGCAGGGGGTTTCGCCCCAGTACACTGAAAGATAGAGATCAGCACCTGAAGATCCTACTAATGGAAGTGGCGCTCTGGCCCCAGTCCGACCCCGGGTCGGTAGACCCGGCACCGAGTACCTCCTCGGGGATCAGTGCCGAGTAAAGACAAGGATTCTCAGCACCGTCAGGCACCGGTCTCAATCACCAGTGCCGCAAAAGAAGAGGAGGCCGGAGAGGGGTCGTTCTCCCCTGGCTAGCCCCTAGGAATGGCTGTTGAGACCCAAGCCCGGCCACACTACTTTGGCCTCACTGCCAGAGACGGTCGCGTCGACTCCTGCCCCCGTGGAAGGGCGGTCGAGTCCAGACCCTTCTCACTCGCCAAGGCCGAGCCGACAACTTTACTTCCCGCCAACCCCGTAGGCATCTGAGGCAGTGCAGGACCTGCTCCAGCTTACAGCACCGTTCTCTCCGCCTAGACGGGAGAGGTCGCTGGCACTGGTTGCTCCCCCGGCACCATCAAGGGGAAAACCTGCAATGATGGCTCGGCGGTCTCCATCCCCGGTGCACTGCTCCTCAGCACCAGAACAGGGTCAGCAGCCTCGTCAGTCCCCGAGCCCTCGGCGCGGACCCTCGGCACCTCGCAGTACCACTCCTCCGTGGTCCTCCTTTTCAGAGACCCCGTAGTCGGAGCTGGACATCTATCGATCTCGTAGGAACAGAAGTAGATGGTCCAGGTCATTATGAGACCGGCACCCTTACCTGGCACCGTGGCCCACGCAGTGGCAGCCCCTGGCACAGTGGCCCTTTTAGACTCCCTGGGCCTTTGTGAAAGGCCCAGGGTGGAGTGAAGGGCCGCATTCCAGGGCGGCAGCGGCAGCCTCGGCCACTTCTGTACCGCCTCTGGCACCGTCGTCATTGGCAGGATCGGGGGTAGCTCCATCGCTCCCTGACGCTGCCCCAACCCGTTCGGCACCGGCATCTGCTACGCCAGCCCCAGCGGTATCAGCACCAACGTCCTTGGCACCGACAGCCCCAACACCATCAGTTCCGGCTTCGACAACTTCGGCATCGGCGGTATCGGCACCGACGTATACAGCTCTGGCACTGAGGGCCACAGCACCGTCCACGTTGGCTCCAGCCCAGGATCCCCAAGTGCCGCGATCCGTCGGGTCGGTCCGGGTGCCCCCTGGAGTAGCACCATCATGGTGCTCAATATAGGCCCCTACCGACCCGCCACCCCCTCAGTTCCTTCTTGCCGGCTACTCCAACAGAGGGGTAGAAGGGTGGGTATTGGAATGGACATGAACAACACATCTCAAACAACAGTTACGAGAAGGTGAGTAACCGTTTTTTCTTCTTCGAGTGCTTGTTCTTGTCAATTCCAATCAGGTGACTCACAAGCCTTAATTCAGGAGGCGGGGTCAGTCCTGTCTGCCACGGCCACACCGCCTCCCCTAAACAAGCAAATATATGTCTGTTTGTGTAGCTCTCTCACTGGACCTCTCCAGCTTCAGGGGACAACAGGATGCCAATGTGGTTTACTGTTCACTTTGGATTTGGGTAAATGAGGGAGTGGATCTGTAAACTGGACTTGGGGGGAGATCTCTTTCATTCTTCCACGAGGGAAGGCCTCATTATAATTGTTCAAGCCTGACTGGATTACATCACTTTCAGTTTCCCCCTCATTTCACTCCCTCCCTGCCTGCCGCTGTCCCTTTATTTACACCCCCTTGTACTGTTGTAGCTTGAGCGGGAGCTGCCTTAATGATGCATGCTGATCACTTCATTCCCCATCACCCTCCCTCCATCGCTTTGAAGTGTGCTCAGGTCTCAGGCCTGAGTTCAAAGGTCACTTTGTTTATTTATGCAAAGCTGGATCATCTGTGAAATGGGGCTTTCAAGGCCTCTAACATCAAAAGCTCCAAAGCTGGCCCCATCAAGTCAAAGCAGGGACTGGTCTTGCATTATAACAAATTAAAGCAACTTTGTGGATCGTAGACAAACACGGTTAGATATTTGCTCCATAAATTGGGGCGTTGTTTTGACCCTTTGAAGGACTGATCGGAACCTACAGTTGGCCTGAAAACAAACCATTCCCTTTTAGCTAATATGACACATTCTCAGAAAGTCATGCATACATAAAATCTGATCCTGGCTTGGTAACAGCCTGCAAATATTTCCCGTCAGTTTCCCTCAGAGCCCAACTGTCATTCAGAACTTTTGATTTGTTTTAACATTAAGAAGGAGGCGGATCTGGAGCAGTTCTGCTATAATAATAAACAGTAATAATATTAATAATAACAATAATAAAATATCCTTCTTGTATATGGCACTCTTTGTCCCATATGGTCCCAAAGTGCTACGTAAACTACTGTACAGAAATCCCTTCACTGCAGAAATGTAGCCATCTCTGGAGTGGGGAGGGCTGCAACCAGGCTGACAATATGCACAGAACATGATGCATAATGCTGAGTGGAAGGGAAATGTCAGCCACTGCATCAAGACAAACCCTCAATCAGGGCTCTGTATAGTCCACAACACAAGGGGCCAAATTCTGCATCAAGGACTATTAAACGATGTAGCAACATTCATCCATTCTGTCTCCCCTGAATTCTCTTCATTCCCATTCTCTTCCATATAAACCCAAGCAACAGTCGCTCATTGTCGAAAATACATCAATGATTGTTTTTAATTATGGGATTTTCACTGTGCCCTCCAGCTGGTCCATCTCCTAGGCCTTTGGCTACCATGATGATGTTCAGGCATTCCAGTTCAGAACCTCCTTCCCCCGATATGTGCCAAAGGAAGGAGGAACTTGTAGCCAACTTCAGCTGGGCATTGCCTCCTACAGTGTTCTTTGTGTTCCCTGGCTGCAGGCTGGACTCCATTTTTGGCTTCCTGACCCCTTGCTGCCTGGCTTCGGGAATAGCGCAGGGAGCATACACGGCAATCCAATTAACTCACCCTGTAGGAAAACTGAAGAGTAAGAGGCAGCAGAAGGCAGGGCCCAGCAGGGCAGAGAGGCAGAAAATAAAAACATCAGGAGCCCAGCTGTAGTAAAATGGCAAATTCCGTGGCAAAAATGATAAATTTTCTTGCATCTTGTAAAAATTCCAGATCCTCTGGCCATAGAATTACAAAATCCAAGGTTCCTGACTGAGGTGACAGGGGCAGTTACACTTCTTAGAGCTCTTATTTCGGGCTCTCTGCAGGCTTGTGAAGACAGCGCTGCATTGCTTTACACTCAGTTCACATTTTCAATGTTATCTTCACAACTATGAGGGTTAGAAAAACAAGGCCTAAAACGTACACCAGCCGAGAATCTGATCTCTCTCTCTGTCTTTCTCTCTCTCATTTATTTATTTATTTGAGATCTTTGATTCTATAGCACAATTCTGTCACAAGGGGTGAATTGCATGGCAAATTCCACAGCCACAGAATTGCAGAATGTGCAGGTCCTGCCATTAGTTTAACAGATATTGTGGATCTTTAACATTCTTGCTGGGGGTGGCGAGAGGAGTGGGACGACGACAAGATCTCAGTTTTTAAGGTCTTGCACAAAAACATGCACTCAGAAAAAGTGCATGGTAGGCAATTTCTCTACCTGAAAGACAGCACTGGCCCGGCTGGGATTTGGCCATGGAATTGTAGAGAATTTTACTGTTACAGACATAAGGCATATAGGGTACGTCCAGACTACCCGCCGTATCGGCGGGTAGCGATTGATTTATCGGGAATCGATATATCGCGTCTCATTAAGACGCGATATATCGATCCCCGAACACGCTTCCCGTCAACTCCGGAACTCCACCAGAGCGAGCGGCAGTAGCAGAGTCGACGGGGGAGCCACAGCCGTGAGGACGGGAGGTAAGTCGAATAAGATATGTCGAGTTCAGCTACGGTATTCCCGTAGCTGAAGTTGCATATCTTACATTGACCCCCACCCACCCCCCCAGTGTAGACCAGGCCATAGACCATTAGGCTATCTGCTCCAGTTGTAAAGAGATGTGTTTTTTAAAGAGGAGGTGAACAGAGCATTCCACCTCATTGGTAGTAACTATCTGATTTATTGCGTCGTTCTGACAGCTTTGAATATAACCAAAAATCATCTTTAGGTTGCTTTTGTTGCCTCGTTCATCACTGGTATTCAGCTCATAGTTGCACACGAGCAACTCCTTCAGGTCCACTATCCGTGCAATAAGCATCATTCGTCAGATGTCTTGAATGATTTACTTGCTTGGCTGCACAAGGAACGTTGGTGCTACAGAACAGAGAAAATGATTGTTGGATTGAACATAATGCCCCTTGATAATAACTCAATGCCGGATACAAACCAGCACCATTCATAAAAGTGATGGCAGAACACAAACAAGTGTCATTAAAATACCCAGGTCCAGAGGAACCAAGCAGAGACCAGGAGTAAATGAATCCCACAGATCTGACCACGCCTGCCTTTTGGGAACATGCTGCTCCAGATTCAAACTTGAGGCTTGAGCTGAAGCAAACACCTCTGAGCTTTGAGGAAATTCCGAGCTGGAACCAGATTTATGGCTCGGCTCTCTCTCTAGAATTGAGCAGGCTGAACAGTGAGATTGTTTTCTGGAGAATGTTTTCGGTCCATAACCAGAGGAACCTACTCATAGTGAGTTCAGATCTAGCGCAGTTTATAGAGAAGTGGCATGGGAGCCCCAGGTTGTTCCATTGAAGAGTGCAGATCCCGTTGTAATGACCCTCCACTTAGTGTGAAGCTGTTGAGTCAAAAAAAACAAACAACTCCCATCCAACCAAAAAGCCCTTCACTATATCTGAGGCTCCAAGTCTAAAATGTTTTATTTATTTTCTTTAGAATATGCTATGAGTTTTGGTTTTAGATGTGCAATGATCACAACAAACGCAGACAGTGCGAGACTTGATGGATCTGAAAAACTCTGGTGAAATACTGTAATTATTTACCAAGGGTGTTTTTCTTTTCCACCCAGAGAGATATTTACACTATGGGCTGAGTACCTTTACCATAACTCATTTTTACTCTGTTCTCTCCTCTTCCGCCCCCCCTTGCCCTCCCTCAAATTTTTTTCCCTGGGTCTTGTAGGTAACTCCACAGGTTTGGGATTTGGCTGGATAACAAGCAAAGAGTCGTCTTCAAAGGATCAAACAGATTCGGAGCAATTTGGCTGACATCAAAGGCTTGGCAGCACGTCAAGTGGTGTTGAGAATGCCAGTCAGTTAGTGTGTGTAAGCAGAGCGGGGGTTGCACATGAGCTGACATACTGTAACATGAGGCAGGAGACAAGGGTGGGTATGCCGCTCTTTGTACATCAAGCTGAGTAGGATTAAGATATAATTGACAGAACATTGCCACTTAAACGTCTTATCCACTTTTAAGATGTTCAGCAGATGAACAATGGGCAGCAATTCTTTCATATTTGACCATGGCTTTTCTCCCTCCTGCCCCCTTTTACTCTCAAAGTGGTTTTTGATTGTGCAAAGGGATTTCCTGGTTATTTGGTAAAAAAAAAAATTACAAGATTCCATTTCCAAGTATATTGATATTTACAGAAAAAAATAAATGCTGCTGCTTAATTTATTTGATTATTATTCAGAAAGGAACCAGTTTGTCTTCTTGATGTCTGATGTTTTCTTCTTCTTTTCTTTTACACTCACTGCATTACATTTTCAAAGGTCGCAAAGTTACATTTGCAAGATGCAGTGCATTGGTTGTTTCCTACCATGCATTCGGGGGGGGCTGTGCAGAATGGGCTGCTGATTATTCAAGCTAAGGAGGACTCCGTGTTGTATGTTTTCATTGAGGGGCAGAGGGGTTAGTCAATGTTGCCTTTAAGGGCCTTAGGCAATTCCATTTCATGCTGCTTCCAGAAGGATTGGGTGTGAGCTGGCCACAGCCCTTCTGAAAGCCTTCTGTGTTCTCCGTGACAGAAGGGGGGCAGCTTCAGTGAGCTGCACTGCTGCCTTGGAAGTTTTCTTTTCCCTCCTAAGTGACAGCTGCACGTATTTCTGGGGAAACTTTGCTGGGCGAATCAGAGACGGAGCAGAAAAATATGTTTGGGGCGAGGGTGGGGGGGACGCCCTGCGTGGCATCTCAGGCATTTTCCTTGGATGCTGTTTAAGACACAGCAGCAAATGAGAGCAACGCACGTGCAGGCATAAAACTCCTGGTGCTAAAAACACACACAATTTTCCAACGTGGCAGTAATTGGGGGAGTGCCACGCGGGGAGAGTGAGGGTTAAATATATGTTGTTCTTCCTTAAAATCTCTGCCAGAGCTCACTGTACTGTTTAAGCATTATCCACCTTGCTAAACAGCTGCAAAGACTAGATCCATTATTTCTTAGAGTTTCTGGACACGCTTGTGTATGTGCTGAGTTATTTCCCCTGTACTCTGCAGTTGAGATTAGAACGAGGCTTTCCTCACTTCTAGCCTCCAGATATTTTCATGTGGGTTTCAGGATTTGTACAATCAAAACTTTAGTCTCTCCCATACTCTTACCTTAAGGTCACATATTTCTCTTGAGCTGCATGTGGAATTTACACTCGTATCACTGAGGTTGGTGCACAATGACTGAGGGCAACTCTCTGATTGGGTAGCCTTTAATTATGGGAACAGTCCTGAGATGAAGAGGAGAAACTGCCCACCAGCATGGAAGGGGTTAAAGAGAGCCTTTGTGCCCAGCTAGCCCTGCCCCGTTATACCTGCAGCCAATGCCAGGCCTGGAGGGGGAAGAAAAGGAGAGAACCTGGCTCAGTTTGGGGCTGACTGGCGAAGAGGCAGGAGCTCGCTGCCTACCTACCTGAGGGGAAGGCTCACTAGCCTGCCAGCCAAGGCAGCCACCAGGAAATAATACCATCTCCTTGGCTGAGGAGACTGTGGAAGAGACTTAGGAGCAGCCGCGCTAAGAAATGACTGGGTGACTGAAGCACGGAGACCTTGTGTGGTTCCGGCCCCGCCAAATTTAGGGCTGCCCCGCCCAGAGGAGCCTGAGACTGTGGCAGGGCTCTGCCCAAGGTCCACAAGGGAGTGCTACTAGAGACAAGCCACCCCAGTGACTTGGACTGTAGGGGCCATGCCCCACACTGAAGGGACAGCAATAAGAAGTAACCTAGGGCAGTGGATTTAGACTCCCGGCTGGGAAGTGTATCCAGGGGTTGACTCACACAGGGCCCTGGGCTGGGACCCGGAGGAGAGGGAGGGCCTGGGTCCCTCTACCCAACTGCCTTAAAGACTGAGGCACCTTGACCAGCGACGCAAGGGGCTGGCAGTCAAGCATTCCAACCAGTAGGCCACCCAGCCCTCCAAGCTCCCTGTTAGAAGTCCCACTGACTTTATTTCCAGCATCTCTGAAAATAAGGCCACTTAAGTAGGTGCTGGAATAGGAATCTTGGTCCGTCCCATGTTTGAAAATTCTGGCCTGAGTGACTTGTCTGGGATAAGCTGTGGTATAGTTAATGAGATGTCATCGCTTTGTCCAGAAAAAAGGGTTCTAATCCTGGTTCTGACAGCGACGTATGATATGACCTTGGGTAATTCTCTGAACTTCTGTTTCCCCATTTTACAAATGGGGACAAGAATATTTACTTCCTCCTACCCTTTGTCTTGTCCATTTAGACTGGGAAGGGGCTCTCCTACTGTTTATTTGTGCAGCACCTAGCACAATGGGGGCGCAGATCTCAGCTGGGGACGCTAGGTGCTATTGTAATAGAGATGATGATGATAGGGGAACAGGACTAGATGGATCATAAATTTAGTCCAGTTCATTCCAGTGCTCTTAGTTTGTTTAAAAAAAAAAAAAAAAAGCCCGTCTACTCAACATTGTTGCCTTCCTGACCAAAACTTTACATTCAGCACTCTCCCAGGTTCGTTTGATCCCAATAAGCCTGCTTGCTCTCCTGATCTTTTATGGAAACTGCAAGGTAAAACTGTTGCCAGAATTCCACTCCTTGCACGCCGCATGACTGATCACATAAGTCTCTCCCACCTCCCGGGTTTAATTAGCTGTAATTTTGATGTATATCATTATTTGCATGGAGGGTAGAATGGATCAGCTCCTCCTAGGGAACGGTGACCAGTAAATATAAACAAAAGGGCTTTTGTCGGCTATTAATGGAAACATTGATTAATCTCCCATCATGTTAGTAGCCTACTGAAAAGCTCATAAAGCAGCACGCAAAATTGTTCATTAAGGTGGCCAGGCTGCAAGCACCAGGAAGTGAATGCAAAATGCACTTCAAGTGCCTTGCGGCAGCACAGTGCCTCCCAAAGGCAATGCAACCTCCTATCAAAGGCAGCTGTGTAGAAGGAGATGTTTCTTAAAGCTTCTCTTTCTCTTTGCAGATGATGCCAGCTCAGGAAAGGACAGCCCGCTGTCTGAAGGCTCCAATGGCGAATATGAAGATCATTCTGGGAAGCAGTGGGGTAGGGGACAGATATATATTATATTTTGGCTTCCCACACATCCCTGTTCATATCCATCGCCATATCCATCGCAGTCCGCCTCGATGTCGCATTGCACTGAAGGAATGGAAGAGGCAGCCTAAGAGGAATTCAGTGATCAGATCAATTTGTATCCGTGGATGGTCAAATGTCAAATAGAATCTCAGTTGAATGCATCAATCTGAACTGATCCCTTCCTTTATTAAGTGTCCTCCTGCCCCAGGAAGTGTAGCTGGTGATCCACACTTGAGTGTCTGCTATATCCTAGCATCGTGCTTTCTTGTACTTGTTTCCAGGGGCAGTGGCTTTCCTTTCCATGGGTAGCCTTATTATGACTGGGCATAAATTCTCCATTAAAAACCATATTGAAATTTATAATGGGATTTCCAAAAGCACTGAGCCTACCTCTGCTCCCACTGAAGTCAAATGAGAGATCTGGCTTCAACAGGAGCAAAGTTAGGTGAGCTCTTCTGAAAATCACCAAGTACAAAGCCCTCAAGTGGAGATGCAGTTGATTGGCAAAAGAACTCCTTCAGCCAGTATACAGTTGAACCATCTCCCTGATTGATGGAAGGTGTACTGGCAAGAGGACTTTTTTTGCCTGTATAAGCTGTGTCTACACAGTGATTTTTGCCAGCATAGCTATGTTTGTTGGAGGGGGTGGGGGAGGGTTCACTTAGGTGTTTTGTTCATCTTGTCATAGGCTTAGCAGAAGCTACTACGTCCAGCTCCGAAACAAGGTTCTGAACTGCTCCAGGGTTTGCGAGTGTCCTGACCCAGGGTTTGGTTCAAGCCATTCTCCACACGCTTTTTGTGGAGAAACAGAACAACTTTTGGCCACTACTGGCATGGGCAGGAATTTGAACTGATAACCCAGAGGTGTCAGGCGCCATATCTCATTTCTGCTTTTATGGCCCAGCTACAGCTCATCCCTTTTTTATATTTTTAGTTTGGTTGGTGATTTGTCACCATGTTCCTAAACCTATTTCTGAGAGATTTCATCCAGTCTAAAGAGCCCTATTCAAGAATTTACCCTTGCCCAAACAGGGCAGCTCTAAGCTGTCATCAAAATAGGAAATTCCAAATATAATAATGTGACAGATGCATGACTACCAACTTCAGGGAAGCCACCATGTTGTGAAACATGGCCAGCTGGTAACCTCATGACAACAGTGAGGATGGAGCTCATTCTGCTTCAAAAGGACAGGCTCCTACCCCTGAGCTAAGGATAATCTCCTCCAGCTGTTGGCAGTAGAGGGTATATGATACCATTGTATTGTAGTTCCGATTCTTACCAGGAGAGGGCAGTGATGCACATAAACACTGGGCAGTTAATTACATTATTATGTGGACAGTGCTAGCATCTCTTTTGCACAGGACTGCAGACAGGGTCCAGGAGCCAGTGCTTGTTTTGTCCTGGGAAGCTGATGAAGAGGGATGTAATTTTGAGAGAAGATGGCAGATTTTTATAGAGAAAGGAGGGAAGATTCAGCTATTCCACACTTCTAGAAATCTCACAGGACAGATTTTGCACATATCACATGAAAAAAAGCAAACGCAGACCTGTCTTCAGACCTCAATCTCGTAAGGGGCATGAGCCAGAAGTTGAGCTCTGTGGCAGAAGTGCCCTCTAGAGGTAATTGTGGACAATCACGATAAATTGGACATTTCTGCAACCACTGCGTTAACTCTCATCTGTTAAGGGGATGCTGCAGGCACCTCTGAGATTTATCCATCCACCTGTGAGTTATTCCTCAAGGAAAGGAATCTGTTAAACTGCTTCCTACCAAGTTTTTGCTTGATATTTTGCCATTAATTATTTAATTTTAATTACACCGAATAAATCTTCGTAATAAACAGCGTTAGAGCAGGAGACCTGCACACACTGTCCCTTTGACACAGTCAGTTTGTGTTTCCCTCACGCTTGCATATGGCATAGTTTATACTGTAGCAAAGTGCAGCTCTTGGAGTTTACAAAGCAAACTCCGAAAGGTGTGTGGGAGAACAGTCATGCAAAGTCTAAATAACATAGAGGCACTCTGTAATGGGGTCCTCTGGCTCTAAAGGCCCCTCCCCCAACCCTTGGGGAGGAGCTACTGAACCCGGGACTCAACTGATGATGGGGGACAACTAAGGAATAACAGGGCTGGGAGTGGGGATCATAGGTTCAAAACTAGGGATCCAGAAGGGGACACCGAGCAGAGAACCCCGGATAGCACCCACTGCTCCTCAGAGCTGTCTAGGGAGCCAGCGGACGCCACCCAGAGAAACGTGATACGTGAGACAAGGGAGGAACAGAACAGAGCACCTCCCCGTCCAGCATCCTCCTCTTGGTATTGTAGATGGCCACTTTGGCCAGTGCCAGGAGGAGGTTGATGAGGAAGTCTCGCCTTCATGGGGCCACAAACGGGGTGTGCGAATATGAAGAGGTGTGGGGAAAAGTGCAGCCAGAACCTCAACAAGAGGTTCTGGAGGAGCCGGAAAAGGGGCTGCAACCTGGTGCATTCCAGATAGGCATGCGCCAGGGTCTCCCTCACACTGCAAAAGGGTCCTCTAGCAGTTCAGCAAGCAAATCTTCAGTAGATGATACAGATTTTGGATGCCATTTAGTAAATGCAAACTCACAGTGCTCCCGGCCTCTCACTCCCTCACGCTCGCTCTTTCTTCTCTGTGTGTGCGTCTCTCTCTCCTTTTGTCAACTGGCCTCTCTGAACTTGCCCAATTCAAGCTTTTGTCAAGGAAACCTTTCAGGACTGTGTAAATGGGATCTGGTTTCAGTGTATCGCACACAGGATGGAGCAGCTTTTGAGGCCACAGTAATCACTTAACCTTCTAAAAGAAAAAGGGGGGGAAACGCCTGAAAAAGTATTATTTTACCTGTAGATTGCCATGTCTCAGAGAGGGATTGTCAGAGGGGTGAACACAGGACTCCAAACAAAAGTTCTCGAGGGATGCGATAGGAGTGAAAGCAAACTGAGCTGTTGTTGTCCTGACTGTAGTGAGGAAAATGCCGACCCTGCTTTACAATATTGTCCCTGTGCAGGGACTAGGTGGGGAAACAAACCCTATTGACATATTTTTATGCAAGCAGAGGGCAGGTATGGGCTGTTACACATGAAGTTCCAAGATTAAAGTCAGTGATGTGACTCATCGGTCAGTACAAAAAATATTAGTGAATGTGCCTATTCTGGACCTGCACTGTGAAGTGCTAATGCTAGTGTGGAAATCCCATCCAGCGAAAATCTACCCTTACATGGGCTTCAGTTCATGTGCACGGAGTAAATTATTGCCTTGTTAAAAGATAACCATTTAGACCCATTTCACTGCTGGATGTTAACCACTTCTGTGTCTCATAGACAGACACTCCACAGCCATAATGAATGCACCCTGTGGTCCTATTGGCATTTGTCTCCAGGACAGTGGCTCATGGTTTCGAGCGCTCCCAGTGCGTGGTGCTGAACGGGTTAATTATCTCTCTGGGAGTGTGATTGTTTTTACTAGATAGGAGGCCTCTGGTTTCAGGAGATGATCAAGGGAATACCCAGCAGTTTACACACGGAAACCTATGGAATGGGCTAGCATGTGACTCTAACCGCCCCAGCTGTCGCTGGTAGTACATTCAGTGCTGGAGTTGCTCCGGTTCATTAGGTTACACATGAAAGCCCCTGCGTGGAGAGTGAAGCATTTCTGCACCAGGGTTTGAAATAACATGACATGGCGGAGATCCAAAATGACAGCCGGGGGGCTGTGAGGGGAGGGCGGCTGCTCACATAAGAAAGGGCCTTGAAGAGAAGAAGCGCCATGGGCAGCCTCCTTCCCAGAGAGCGTGGCTGGGTCTGAGGCCAGTGTGTGTGACACACACACAGATCTGTGAGGGGTCCGGCTTCTTTTCCTCAAGGGTGTGAGGCCTGCGCGCCAACATCCTCACACCCGGGGAGCTGCACGCCAGCCTGTCCCACTCCCAAGTGGTGAGGGGACGGAGCAGGAGTGGCACAGTGGCCATAAACCAGCCTCCAACAGAGCTCAGGCTGTAATTTTTGCCACCGCTGTGAAGCCACAAAAAACACTAGAGTGAGCAGCTCATTCATAATGAGCCAGATTGTACGTGGAGGTGGGGACTGCAGGGGGAGTTTCTCCCTTCATATACCAGTGCTTGTGCTCTCCTGAGCACAGGGACTGCTCACGGCTTGTGCCCCTACGGACACCTCATGGACCATGGCCCCACCACACCTGTGCACTGGAGAACAGAGCTGCCTGGATGCACAGTCAGGGAGCCTGCTGCGCCCCCTTAGGAAGTGTAGTGAGACTCTCCCTGTGCACTGGGGAGCTCAGGGAGAGCACCTCCAGCACAGCTTTCCTGGCGTTCCCACAGCTGTTCTGCTGCTGTGACCCACTCCCCAACAATGTGGGCCAGTGGCTAATCGGTGCAACCTGCCCCAGTGTGTCATAGAGAAGGCCAGTCACATCCACCTATTCAATATTTGCATGGCTCTTTACAGATAGAATTAAAGATGCAGCTCCTGCCCCAAGGCCCTTACGCGCTAGGTGAGACACATCACGACAGGGTGCCAGGAGAGATGGCAGCGGCCAAGCAGGTGACAGGAAGGAAGGGAAGGGATGTTACACGAAGGAAGGTTATAAGGTTGCACTCAAGGCAAGGCATGCATCTTGTCAGCTCCCTTTGGGGCTGGGAGGAAGAGCTATTAATTTAGATTTCATTAGGCTGGTGGGGGAGGGTGGGTCATTGGAGACATGGAGAAAGGAAGGGGGCTTGGAGGAGGGTGTTTGAAGGAGGAAAGGATCACAGAGGATACATCCAACACAGGAGACAGCAAGTGAGAAAGTGCAAAAGGGGCTTTGCTCTGGGCCTGAGTGAGAGATTTAGGGGAGGCAAGACACAAGATGTAATGGGGCAGAGCTGTGTAGAGGAATAGTGAGGGAAAGGAGTTTGAGTCTGACAGGGAGCCACTAACTGGAATCTGAGATGGGACTGGCAAGGTCACAGTAGTGAGAGAGGAAGGTGAGTTTGGCTGGAGTGTTTTGGATAGATTGGAGGATTGCCAGGTGGGAGTTAGGTAGGCTGAAGAGGAGGAAGTGGAAGTAGGCTTGGCAGGAGATTGCACTAAGAAATGCCCCGGGTGTAGTATTGCATAATGAGAGTAATTGTGGGAGATTTATACCTTCTTCTGAATCATTCATTACAGGCCACTCTTAGACAAGGTTCTGGCCTTGAAACTGCCGTATTCCACTGTAGCAATTTTTGAGAGCTTTTCAATAGATTTTTTTTTTAATCATATTGGTAAATCAGGCCATCCAGTTACTTTACAGAAAGGACACAGTGCAAAGCTATTAAAGCCATGTGGATAATATTACCCCACTCCCTTTTTTCCCTGAAATTCTGTTGTGGAATTTAATGAATAATTGAAATTATGTCATTAAAAGTCATTAGGAACTGAGCGCCTAATTCCCTTGGGTGCTTTTGTAAATCCTGCACTTCCTGTTGACTTTTGTGAGGTCAGGATTTGGCCCATTGTGAGCTTCCACTTGAGAACTTGTGCTTCCCTGAGGAGACAAGGTTGCAGCAGAACCCATTACCCATTGCTAAGTCTTCCAGATACTATTGGAACGGAACAGCCTTGCGCCATGTTTCTGCTCACCTGTCATTTGGATGAGTAGTTCTTCCTAACCTCTTCATGGGGATTTTTTGAACGAGAGTGCTTTTTACTATGAATTTTTCATAAATTAATGCTGGATGAATCTCAGAAAGTTCAGTTCAGATCAACACTCAGAACTCTGCATGCTCATCTGGACAGTCTGAACCTCTGGACCTTGTAAAATTGGCTTCAAGTTACAGAGAGAGCAGGTTCCTTGTACAATTTCTCTGACTCTCTGCAGCATTTGGCCCCATTTGGGGAGTTGCTGAGCACTCTCAAGTCCCATTAAAACCAGGTGTGGAGGGTGATTATCTCCTCTCTGGATGATCAGAAATAGACCAGAAGAACAATCAACCTTATAGAATTCTGTATTCTGCTTCTGGTCACAGCTGAACCCAAGAAATGCAAAGCATAGAATTCTGTAGCTGTGTCCTGAAAGGTGGCCATACTGCTAAGGGAAACTATGAGGCCAAATTCTGCCCTGAGATACAGGTGACTCTGGTATTATTTTATGACATCGCTATAATCAACTGCCATAATTATAGAGTGAAATTCTATGGCCTGTCTTATGTAGGAATTCAAACCAGTGAATGAAATGGTCCCTTCTGACCCTAAAATCTATGAACCTATGTAGTACTTATTTTTATGAAGGAACCACACTGGACCAGTGTATGCAGTAGTGATGCTTGGGCATTTCTTGCACATTTGGAGTAGGGTGTCTCAGAAACAATGCCGGCAGTCCCTATAGATGGCAGTGCAGTGCTCTGGTTGGATGGTCCATCATGCACCTTGCTTAGTGTAATCAACCCTTTGTGTCCTTTGCAGCCCGGCCCAGATTCACGCAACCTGCCAAGATGCGACGGAGGGTGATTGCACGGCCTGTAGGAAGCTCAGTCCGCCTGAAGTGTGTTGCCAGTGGGAACCCTAGGCCTGACATCACCTGGCTGAAGGACAATAAGCCCCTCACACCTCAGGAGATTGGGGAGAACAAGAAGAAGAAGTGGACATTGAATTTGAAGAACTTAAAGCCTGAGGACAGTGGGAAATACACTTGCCGAGTGTTTAACAAAGTTGGAGAAATCAATGCGACATATAAAGTTGAAGTAATCCGTAAGTGCTGCCTCTGGGCTGAGTGGGTTATTAGGGAGGGGCTTTTACAAGTGGGCTGACTTGAATAAATAGAACATTGTACCAAGAGCTGTGTGCAATGCCAGAAACTGAATTCCCAGATTACACTAAACGGGGAGGTGTTGCAAACTTCAGCGCAGACAGAGAAACAATTCTTCAGAGTCTCTAATAGAGAGGTCAGAAACATGGGCAGGAAATAATAAAATGTGATACATCCTGATAAATGCAGGCTAGTATGTCTGGTGAGAGCAACTCCCAGAGTAGCAGGGAGGTACTCGGGAAAAACTACTATCTAGAGAGAGAACTAATGGTGACAGTGATGAC
Organism: Terrapene triunguis; assembly: GCF_002925995.2. Taxonomy (NCBI): domain Eukaryota; kingdom Metazoa; phylum Chordata; order Testudines; family Emydidae; genus Terrapene; species Terrapene triunguis. The sequence goes on along the minus strand of NW_020664417.1, from coordinate 89,812,475 downwards.
GCCTGGTATGTGTGCTCACAAGGTGATATGCCTGCCAAAAAAAGTAAGTGCGATTTCGGACTCTAGACAGTCACTTTGTGGACCAGGGAGTCCCACTTTTAGGGTCTAAGAGCCATTGGGAGTTGTTCTATTGACTTCATCGTGGGTTGGATAAGGCCTTTAATGTGTTTGAAGAAAAATAGTTTAGGGTGGCTACTACAGAGATAATGGGATGAAGTTAATCAATGGAAAAATTAGGCTGGATATCAGAGAAAAGTGTTCTGTTGAGTCATAGAGCAGTCTCCCAAGGAAAGTGATAAAAGTCCCATCACTAAAGTCATTAAAAATTAACTAGACAAAGCATTTAGGGCCAGATTTTTAAAGGTATTTAGGAACCTAAAGTTACAGACAGATGCCGACTGGGATTTTCAAAAGTGCCTAGATGCCTAACTCTGAGGCACTGACTTCAGGCACCCATTGGGAGTTAGGCACCACCTAGGCACTTTGAAAATCCCACTAGGCATCTATCTTGCATCTTTAGCACCTAAGTACTTCTATAAATCTGGCCGTTAAGGCACATGCCATAGGGGATTGTCCTGCTGTGGCAGTGGAATGAACTAGATTGCTGTTCTCTGTATTTAACCCGATAGAGGATTCTATGGCTCTGATTTCCTGTCTTATTATATTTGAAAGTAATTATATTGGAGAAGCTACTCAAACTAAGTGAGGAAGAGCTTCTATTCCTAAGTTTATGCTATGTTTATGCTAGCCTAGTATGTTGCCATGGAAATGATTGATGCTGCAAACTCAAGAAAGAGGAGGAGAAAGGCTGTGAGAGGGAAGATCAAATATCTTTGATTAGTCAGGAGCAGGGGCATGGAAGACCATAAAGCAACACATGACATATGGAAAGCATGTTGTTTGTGTGTTAGTGCATGTGTTTTATCATGATAAAGTTTATCCCGGTGTGAAATCTGCTCTCTGATAACTCCCTTTCTCTAGAATAACAGGAATTAAAAGCATATGTGGGAGTTCTGTTGTGCTCTGAATGCACAAACCTGCTGGACATCTGGTATCGATAAAAATGCAGCTGTGTGGAGACAGTAAAAACATGTGTTTACACTAAAACCAGGAGCAGAGACAGGGAAATGAATCAAGTCCCATCCTAATGTCAGTTGTGGCATTTTCACTTCATCAAAACCAGACGGCACCAGGAACAAACCCTTTTCTGTGTCAGAGAGTAGTCCCCGTTTATCTTGGTTTTTATCAACCTACAGACATATGTAACCTTTGTTTTCATTAGCATTTTCTGGCTAGGAACAAAAACAGCGACCAAAGGGGCAATAGAACCAAAGCGATAAGAGTATTAAAGCATTTTCACAGGCTTCTTCCTATTTTAATAACATGCCAGGGCACGTTTCAGGTTTTATTAAATTTCCTCCCTTAAATCTTTTTTTTCCCCCGTAAGCCTCCACTTTTCAGTCTCACCTGCTTATCTGAGTCTAGAACTTTCCAGCTTCAATCCCTGCTGATGTGTTCCTCATGTATGATCTCTTGAGAATGTGACATTTTTGTCACGCTGGCCAACGTTCCCTGAGCATGTCTTTGGGGTCTCGGTGCTGATAGCCTCCTGTACATCCTATCCTGATTCTTCGACGTATGGAACATTGTTCCTTCCTCCCACCTCAATGCCTGCCCAGTGATACTGGGAACTGGTTCTTTACACACCCAGCCCAACGGTGGTTTCCATTAAAAAGTCAGCATTTGCCAGCAGCTACCACACGGTGATATCTGAGACACCACAGTGGCTCCCTGCACCTAGAAGAGGGAAATCTATGGTACTTCAGATACCGCTGTCCAGAAACAGGTGGTAAATACTAGGAGTACTTGTGGCACCTTAGAGACGAAGAAATTTATTTGAGCATAAGCTTTCGTGGGCTACAGCCCACTTCATC